>NW_028160791.1:0-1000 GCF_964263955.1 Coregonus lavaretus
CCTCTGTCTCTCCCTCCTCTCTCTCCTCTGTTCTCCCTCCTCTCTCTCCTCTGTCTCTCTCTCCTCTCTCTCCTCTGTCTCTCCCTCCTCTCTCTCCTCTGTCTCTCCCTCCTCTCTCTCCTCTGTCTCTCCCTCCTCTCTCTCCTCTGTCTCTCCCTCCTCTCTCTCCTCTGTCTCTCTCCTCTGTCTCTCCCTCCTCTCTCTCCTCTGTCTCTCCCTCCTCTCTCTCCTCTGTCTCTCCCTCCTCTCCCTCCTCTCTCTCTCTCTCTCTCTCTCTCTCCTCTGTCTCTCCCTCCTCTCTCTCCTCTGTCTCTCCCTCCTCTCTCTCCTCTGTCTCTCCCTCCTCTCTCTCCTCTGTCTCTCCCTCCTCTCTCTCCTCTGTCTCTCCCTCCTCTCTCTCCTCTGTCTCTCCCTCCTCTCTCTCCTCTGTCTCTCCCTCCTTCTCTCTCCTCTGTCTCTCCCTCCTCTCCCTCCTCTGTCTCTCCTCTCTGTCTCTCCCTCCTCTCCCTCCTCTCCCTCATCTCTCTCCTCTGTCTCTCCCTCCTCTCTCTCCTCTGTCTCTCCCTCCTCTCCCTCCTCTGTCTCTCTCTCCTCTGTCTCTCCCTCCTCTCTCTCTCCCTCCTCTCTCTCCTCTGTCTCTCCCTCCTCTCCCTCCTCTGTCTCTCCCTCCTCTCTCTCCTCTGTCTCAGTTTGCCAACGGCTGGGCCCACGGGGGCCAGATCTGTAAGGCTTCTAAAACCCATCCTCTCCTCAAGCCCTATAAAGGCCTGTCAGACAAGGTAAGGCCGTACTGGACCACTAGGCTGTGTTGTATCATTCGGTTAGTCAGCAACCAGGTCAGACACAGTTCATCAACAACCAGGTCAGACACAGTTCATCAACAACCAGGTCAGACACAGTTCATCAACAACCAGGTCAGACACAGTTCATCAACAACCAGGTCAGGTCAGACACAGTTCATCAGCAACCAGGTCAGACACAGTTCATCAACAACCAGGTC
>NW_028160790.1:2500-46650 GCF_964263955.1 Coregonus lavaretus
TGGAGCGCTGCTACAGGAGCCTAGCTAGCTCATAGCGGATTTATGCGATACACCCACTGAAAGTGAGCAGCATGCACACACACTCAGGCCGCGCGTGAGGACTAGCCCTCAAAAGACAGCATCTAATATCAGACACTTAAGGTATGCACCACTCATAGTCACAACACACTTCAGACACACACACACACACACACACACATCATACCCTATTCCTGTCTTCCCCGCTCACTGTTCTCTTCCAACCCAGGCTGAAAGCATCACCCATCGCCTCTGTTTGGGCCACTTGAATAACCCCATATTATTCTGATTTCTGACTTTTCTGAATATGACAAAAATTTATTTCATTTTTAACGTAATATTCTTTCCTCTTTCCCTGCTCTACCGTTAGATTGCTGCTTTTCTCTAGGAATATGATGGCATTTCCTCTGTGTGCTATCCTAGTTTTGTATCCCAAATGCCACCCTATTCCCTATATAGTGCACTTTTGACCAGGGCCCATAGGATAGTAGTACACTATATAGGGAATAGGGTGCCATTTTAGGATGCAGCCCTAGTTTTCCAGTAAGACCAGGGTCAGAGTGGAGGGGAGGTATGCGCCAGGGCCGGGGGTCAGAGTGGAGGGGAGGTATGCGCCAGGGCCGGGGGTTAGAGTGGAGGGGAGGTATGCGCCAGGGCCGGTCAGGCGGGGTGGGCGTTCTCCTTGCGTTCCAAGATGGTGTTCCGTATGAAGCAGGCAGGAATACCGACCAGGGATACAGTTTCCCTCCGGAAAGGAGACAAAGACATTCCAAAGTGGAACGTTTTGGTTAGTCTAGAGTTCTACAGTGCCTACACAGCTATACTGTCTGCATAGAGGTTATGTTAAATTACTCTATATTCTAATTCCTAATCTATGACTGTCTGTCTGCTGGAATAGGAAATTCTGTCCACATTGGCTAAAAAAAAACCTCTAGAGTTGGAGTTACAATGGAGCCTTTAGGTAGAGAATGAAATACATTCCATTCGTCCATAGAAATTCTAACTGTATAATTAATTCCATCTTTAGGCGTGCAGGAATATAAAAAAGTTGACACATATAATGATGGAGAGCACATGAACAGATAAGCTTGTGGTTGATTTGTATCTGGTCGGTTCATCTTCTCTGAGACTGTGCTAGGCACATGGCATTGATTTAACCTGTTATTGCTCTTGAGGTAATGAAAGGAGCAGGTTGAAGTGTGTTATAGATTTGTGTGTTGGTGTGGGGGAGGGGGGGGTTTACAGTAGCCTGGGTCTGTACTTCACTCTGCAGCTGGTTGGGTGGGGTGGATTAGGGTGAGATGATGAGGAGAGCGGTATGCATGGCAACAATGGGTCTAAGTGGCTCATAGGTCCTTAGTTGACTATGTCAAAGGTCAGATGACACACCGCCACCCATAACGCAGTGGTTTTTATTTGTATACTTAATTGCTGCAGTTGTTTGCACTCTGGCCCATGTTGAGGTGTGGACAGACGGGTGTCAAAGAGGCAGCGGGAGCGTTCTGGAACGTTGGGAACTCTGTGTGGCGTTCCGAGAGCCTTCCTCTGAATGGTGGAATGGTGCTGGTCGCAGTGAGTCAGTGACAGCAGCAGGCACAAACACAATACGCTCAGGCACATTACTGAGACCCAGCTTTCCATGACCGGACAGACTCACTATATATAAACCACCTTGGAGAGTCGCCAACCCTGAAAGAGAAACTGAGAGAGAGGGAGAGAGAGAGAGAGAGAGAGAGAGAGAGAGAGAGCATTCACCCTCTCGATCTCTATCTGTCTCTCTCTTGCTTTCTCTTTCTCTTTTTCTACTCTCTTTATCTGCATGAAATAGAGTTAATAAATCCTCCTTCTACCTCCTTCTCTGTAATGAGATAATGCTTAGCTGATGTTGTAGGAGGGAGTAACAGTAGCTATTGGATACAGTCTAGTGCTTTTGCATGTGGTCGCCACACTGGTCTCTGTCCCCTTCCACTCTCCCATGTCCCCTTTGTGTGTGTGTCATCTCCAAGTTGATGTCTCCATTTCTCTGTTGGAGAGGGACACATGATGCCCCTAAAGCAGTGACAGACCATGATCCAAGGAATAGAGAGAGAGTTTGTGTATGTGTGTGTATGTGTATGTGTATGTGTATGTGTGAGAGAGAGAGAGAGAGAGAGAGAGAGAGAGAGAGAGAGAGAGAGAGAGAGAGAGAGAGAGAGAGAGAGAGAGAGAGAGAGAGAGAGAGAGAGAGAGAGAGAGAGAGAGAGAGAGAGAGAGAGAGAGAGAGAGAGAGAGAGATGGTTATCAGTATGGTTTAATCACTTCCATCTGCTGATGGTCACTAGCGTAATACGTCCAGGGCGTCACCATGCCAAAAATTACCCTGACTGTTCACTTTCATACACACCACACACACACACACACACACACACACACACACACACACATACACACACACACACACACACACATACACACACCATTCCAGTGAAAAAGCCCCCACAGTTGTAGTATTTCAGGCCATGTATTTTACAGGGCCCGGGGCTGCTGCCTTTACTGGACCGGGTCACTCTGGTGGTCTCCTCTCTCCTCCATCTCTCTCTTCCTCCTCTTCCTTTATGGGAAAGAGCCTGGGCGAAAGCTCTCCGCTGAAACAGAGAGAAAAAACTACCAAATAGATAATCTTTCCCTCGTTCAAAGCGATCCTGTTTTATTTGTATTTTGGTAGAAGACAGAGCCACTGATTCTGAGGTTGTGTTTAATTTGGCGTGGATTATTATTCTGCCTAATTGGCTTTTAACAAGGTATGTAAAACCCCAGCTAGGGCTCTACCACCCACCACCAAGGTCCAACCAAGGGTAAACCCGAACCAAATTCTCTTTCTGCCCCATTCACTGCTGCCTGGGTGTGTTTTCAGCCAAGTCCCCTCTTTGAACCCCCTTTCACTCACTTTGAGATTGCACCGTGTAGGATTCAGTGTGTATGTACATGTGCGTGTGTGTGTATGTGTGTGTGTTTGCGCGCGCATGTGTTCCTGAGTGTCTATGTCTGTGCATCTTGGCCTTTTAGTTTAACCCTAATTATGTCCATCAGCATAATGCAGACAGTCACTACCATGCTTACTAACACACACACACAAGCCTGTTGCTGTGCGCACGTGCATGCTTTTGTGTGTGTACATACAGTACCAGTCAAAAGTGTGGATACATCTACTCATTTAAGGGTTTTTCTTTATTTTTAACTATTTTCTACGTTGTAGAATAATAGTGAAGACATCAAAACTATGAAATAACACATATAGAATCATGTAGTAACTAAAAAAGTGTTTTCACAAATCAAAATATATTTTATATTTGAGATTCTTCAAATAGCCACCTTTTGCCTTGATAACAGCTTTGCACACTCTTGGCATACAGTACCAGTCAAAAGTTTGGACACACCTACTCATTCAAAGGTTTTTCTTTATTTGTAACTATTGTATACATTGTAGAATAATAGTGAAGACATCAAAACTATGAAATCTCACATATGGAATCATGTAGCAGAGAAAAAAGTGTTAAACTAATCCAAATATATTTTATGTTTGAGATTCTTCAAATAGCCACCTTTTGCCTTGATGACAGCTTTGCACACTCTTGGCATTCTCTCAACCAGCTTCACCTTGAATGCTTTTCCAACAGTCTTGAAGGAGTTCCCACATATGCTGAGCACTTGTTGGCTGATTTTCCTTCACTCTGCGGTCCAACTCATCCCAAACCATCTCAATTGGGTTGAAGTTGGGTGATAGTGGAGGCCAAATCATCTGATTCAGCACTCCATCACTCCCCTTCTTGGTCAAATAGCCCTTACACAGCCTGGAGGTGTGTTGGGTCATTGTCCTGTTGAAAAACAAATGATAGTCCCACTAAGCGCAAACCAGATGGGATGGCGTATCGCTGCAGAATGCTGTGGTAGCCATGCTGGTTAAGTGTGCCTTGAATTCTAAATACATCACAGACAGTGTCACCAGCAAAGCACCCCAACACCATCACACCTCCTCCATGCTTCATGGTGGGAACCGAACATGCAGAGATAATCCGTTCACCTAGTCTGCGTCTCACAAAGACACGGCGGTTGATACCAAAAATCTCAAATTTGGACTTATCAAAAAAAAGTTTCTCAATACTTTGTTATATACCCTTTGTTGGCAATGACATAGGTCAAACGTTTTCTGTAAGTCTTCACAAGGTTTTCACACACTGTTGCTGGTATTTTGGCGCATTCCTCCATGCAGATCTCCTCTAGAGCAGTGATGTTTTGGGGCTGTCGCTGGGCAACACAGACTTTCAACTCCCTCCAAAGATTTCCTATGGGGTTGAGATCCGGAGACTGGCTAGGCCACTCCAGGACCTTGAAATGCTTCTTACGAAGCCACTCCTTCGTTGCCCGGGCGGTGTGTTTGGGATCATTGTCATGCTGAAAGACCCAACCATGTTTCATCTTCAATGCCCTTGCTGATGGAAGGAGGTTTTCACTCAAAATCTCACGATACATGGCCCCATTCATTCTTTCCTTTACACGGATCAGTCGTCCTGGTCCCTTTGCAGAAAAACAGCCCCAAAGCATGATGTTTCCACCCCCATGCTTCACAGTAGGTATGGTGTTCTTTGGATGCAACTCAGCATTCTTTGTCCTCCAAACACGACGAGTTGAGTTTTTACCAAAAAGTTCTATTTTGGTTTCATCTGACCATATGACATTCTCCCAATCCTCTTCTGGATCATCCAAATGCACTCTAGCAAACTTCAGACGGGCCTGGACATGTACTGGCTTAAGCAGGGGAACACGTCTGGCACTGCAGGATTTGAGTCCCTGGCGGTGTAGTGTGTTACTGATGGTAGGCTTTGTTACTTTGGTCCCAGCTCTCTGCAGGTCATTCACTAGGTCCCCCCGTGTGGTTCTGGGATTTTTGCTCACCGTTCTTGTGATCATTTTGACCCCACGGGGTGAGATCTTGCGTGGAGCCCCAGATCGAGGGAGATTATCAGTGGTCTTGTATGTCTTCCATTTCCTAATAATTGCTCCCACAGTTGATTTCTTCAAACCAAGCTGCTTACCTATTGCAGATTCAGTCTTCCCAGCCTGGTGCAGGTCTACAATTTTGTTTCTGGTGTCCTTTGACAGCTCTTTGGTCTTGGCCATAGTGGAGTTTGGAGTGTGACTGTTTGAGGTTGTGGACAGGTGTCTTTTATACTGATAACAAGTTCAAACAGGTGCCATTAATACAGGTAACGAGTGGAGGACAGAGGAGCCTCTTAAAGAAGAAGTTACAGGTCTGTGAGAGCCAGAAATCTTGCTTGTTTGTAGGTGACCAAATACTTATTTTCCACCATAATTTGCAAATAAATTCATAAAAAATCCTACAATGTGATTTTCTGGAAAAAAAATTCTCAATTTGGCTGTCATAGTTGACGTGTACCTAAGATGAAAATTACAGGCCTCATCGTTTTAAGTGGGAGAACTTGCACAATTGGTGGCTGACTAAATACTTTTTTCCCCCACTGTATGTGTCTTGGTATGGATTCTAGGCCTGGGAATTGCCAGGGGACCTCAAGATACGATATTATCACGATTCTTAGGTGCTGATACGATATGTATTGCAATTATCATGATTCTATATGTATTGTGATTCGATACTGTGATTTTATTGCGATTAGATGTTACAAACATACAGTATGTGCCTTCAGAATGTATTCATACACCTTGACTTATTCCACATTTTGTTGTGTTGCAGCCTGAACTCAAAATTGATTAAATGTATGTTTTTTCTCACCCATCCACCCACAAAATCCCATAATGACAAAGTGAAAACATGTTTTTAGAAATTTTTGCAAACGTATTGAAAATGAAATACAGAAATATCTAATATACATAAATATTCACACCCCTGAGTCAATACTTTGTAGAAGCACCTTTGGCAGCGATTAAAGCTGTGAGTGATTCTGGGTAAGTCTCTAAGAGCTTTCCACACTTGGATTGTGCAAAATGTCCTGCTATTCAGGACCTCTATTATTGCACTCCAACCACCCTAGTCATAGACTGTTCTCTCTTCTACCGCATGGTAAGCGATACCGGAGCGCCAAGTCTAGGTCCAAAAGGCTTCTTAACAGCTTCTACTCCCAAGCCATAAGACTCCTTCCTGAACAGCTAATCAAATTGCTTCCTGGACTATTTGCATTGACAGTAATACTTTCTTAATACTGATTTTTTCTTAAAACTGCATTGTTGGTTACGGGTTTGTAAGTTGAAATTCTGTGAAAGTGACACATACAATTTGATTTGATTTGATATGCCCATTATAATTTTTTTAAATTCTTCAAGCTCTGTCTAATTGGTTATTGATCATTGCTAGAAAACCATTTTCAGGTCTTGCCATAGATTTTCAAGTAGATTTAAGTCAAAACTGTAACTCAGCCACTCAGTAACATTCACTGTCTTCTTGGTAAGCAACTCCAGTGTAAATATGGCATTATTTTTTAGGTTATTGTCCTGCTGAAAGGTGAATTAATCTCCTAGTGTCTGGTGGAAAGCAGACTGAATCAAGTTTTCCTCTAGGATTTTGCATGTGCTTAGCTCCAATCTGTTTATATTTTATCCTGAAAAACTCCTAATTCCTTAACGATTACAAGCATACCAATAAAATGATGCAGCCAGCACTAGTCTTGAAAATATGGCGAGTGATACTCAGTAAAGTGTTATATTGGATTTTCCCCAAACATAAAACGTTGTATTAAGGGCTAAAAGTTAATTGCTTTGCCACATTTTTTGCAGTGTTACTTTAGTTCCTTGTTGCAAACATGATGCATGTTTTGGACATTTTTTATTCTGTTCTGGCTTCCTTCTTTTCACTATGTCAATTAGATTAGTATTGTGGAGTAACTACAATTTTGTTGATCCATCCTTAGCTTTCTCCTATCACAGCCATTAAACTATGTAACTGTTTTAAAGTCACCATTGGCCTCATGGTTAAATCCCTGATCAGGTTCCTTCCGCTACGGCAACTGAGTTAGGAAGGACTGTATCTTTGTAGTTACTGGGTGTATTGATACACCATACAAAGTTTAATTAATAACTTCACCATGCTCAAAGGGATATTCAATGTCTGCTTATAGATGCCCTTCTTTGCAAGGCATTGGATTCCCTGGACTTTGTGGTTGAAATTCACTGCTCGACTGAGGGTCCTTACAGATAATTGTATGTGTGGGGTACAGAGATGAGGTAGTCATTAAAAAATCATGTTGGGGTGTTATGGGGTATTGTGTGTAGGCCAGTGCTAAAGAAAACTGCCCAAAATATGGCAAAGAAATGAACTTTGTCCTGAATACAAAGTGTTATATTTGGGGCAAACACAACACATCACTGAGTACCTCTCTACATATTTTAAGCACGGTGGTGGCTGCATCATGTTATGGGTATTCTTGTCATCGGCAAGGACTAGGGAGTTTGTTAGGATACAAATAAACGGAATAGAGCTAAGCATAGGCAAAATCCTAGAGGAAAACTTGCTTTAGTCTGCTTTCCAACAGACACTGGGAGACAAATTCACCTTTCAGCAGGACAATAACCTAAAACACAATGCCAAATATACACTAGAGTTGCTTACCAAGACGACATTGAATGATCCTGAGTGGCCTAGTTGCAGTTTTGACTTAAATCAACTTGAAAATCTATGGCAAGACTTGAAAATAGCTGTCTAGCAATGATCAACAACCAATTTGACAGAGCTTGATAAATGTAAAAAATAAGAATGTGCAAATATTGTACAGTCCAGGTGTGCAAAGCTCTTAGAGAATTACCCAGAAAAACTCACAGTTGTAATCGCTACCTAAGGTGATTCTAACATGTATTGACTCAGAAGTGTGAATACTTATGTAAATGAGATATTTTTGTATTTAATTTTGAATAAATGTGGAAAAATATCTCTGATCATTATGCGGTATTGTGTGTAGGTGGGTGAGGGAAAAAAATCTGTTTAATAAATGTGGAATTCAGGCTGTAACACAACAAAATGTGGAATATGTCAAGGGGTATGAATACTTTCTGAAGGCACTGTAAGTATCTTTGCAATAGATGAATAGTATAAACTTTGATTTATATTTGCTGACAGCCTACAGTCAAATTTTGGCACCAGTAGAGTAGCTATCTAGCTATATAAACCACACCTCACCACAACCACGCCTACTCCGACGTTGGTAACAAGGCGGTAGTTATTTAAAATGGGTAAGAGTATATCATGTTACAATTGGTGTCACCCTATCCCCTTAACAATCCCGCCTCCTGAATCCAAGTGTTTGACATGAGGGAGTGGACCAGTAACTCTATGATCAAACTTTATCAATGCTGAAGCAACAGTCATTTTTCATACTTTGGTCACCATACTTTGATATCACCCAATTTCATGACCTTTAAAAAGAAGATGGAGAACAAGCTAGTGGATGAAAAATACCGGCGGTTTGGCCAACTACCGCTAGCTAACGCAAAAAAAAAAGCTAATCGATGTCATTCAAAATAATATTGCGATATATACAGTGCCTTGCAAAAGTATTCATCCCCCTTGGCATTTTTCCTATTTTGTTGCATTACAACCTGTAATTTAAATTTATTTTTATTTGGATTGTATGTAACGGACATACACAAAATAGTACAAATTGGTGAAGTGAAATGAAAAAAATTACTTGTTTAAATCAATTCTATAAAATACATAATGGAAAAATGGCGCGTGCATATGTATTCACCCCCTTTGCTATGAAGCCCCTAAATAAGATCTGGTGCAACCAATTACCTTCAAAAGTCACATAATTAGTTAAATAAAGTCCACCTGTGTGCAATCTAAGTGTCACATGATCTGTCACATGATCTCAGTATATATACACCTGTTCTGAAAGGCCCCAGAGTCTGCAACACTACTAAGCAAGGGGCACCACCAAGCAAGTGGCACCATGAAGACCAAGGAGCTCTCCAAACAGGTCAGGGACAAAGTTGTGGAAAAGTATAGATCAGGGTTGGGTTATAAAAAAAATATCAGAAACTTTGAACATCCCACAGAGCACCATTAAATCCATTATTAAAAAATGGAAAGAATATGGCACCACAACAAACCTGCCAAGAGTGTGCCGCCCACCAAAACTCATGAACCAGGCAAGGACGGCATTAATCAGAGAGGCAACAAAGAGACCAAAGATAACCCTGACGGAGCTGCAAAGCTCCACAGCGGAGATTGGAGTATCTGTCCATAGGACCACTTTAAGCCGTACACTCCACAGAGCTGGGCTTTACGGAAGAGTGGCCAGAAAAAAGCCATTGCTTAAAGAAAAAAATAAGCAAACATTTGGTATTCTCCAAAAGCCATGTGGGAGACTCCCCAAACATATGGAAGAAGGTACTCTGGTCAGATGAGACAAAAATGTAGCTTTTTGGCCATCATGGAAAACGCTATGTCTGGCGCAAACCCAACACCTCTCATCACCCGGAGAACACCATCCCCACAGTGAAGCATGGTGGTGGCAGCATCATGCTGTGCGGATGTTTTTCATCGGCAGGGACCGGGAAACTGGTCAGAATTGAAGGAATGATGGATGGCGCTAAATACAGGGAAATTCTTGAGGGAAACCTGTTTCAGTCTTCCAGAGATTTGAGACTGGGACGGAGATTCACCTTCCAGCAGGACAATGACCCTAAGCATACTGCTAAAGCAACACTCAAGTGGTTTTATGGTGAAACATTTAAATATCTTTCAATCCAATTGAGAATCTGTGGTATGATTTAAAGATTGCTGTACACCAGCGGATCCCATCCAACTTGAAGGAGCTGGAGCAGTTTTGCCTTGAAGAATGGGCAAAAATCTCAGTGGCTAGATGTGCCAAGCATAAAGAGACATACCCCAATAGACTTGCAGCTGTAATTGCTGCAAAAGGTGGCTCTACAAAGTATTGACCTTAGGGGAGTGAATAGTTATGCACGCTCAAGTCTTCTGTTTTTTAGTCTTATTTCTGGTTTGTTTCACCCCAAAAAATATTTTGCATCTTCAAAATGGTAGGCATGTTGTGTAAATCAAATGATACAAACCCCCAGAAAATCCATTTTAATTCCAGGTTGTAAGGCAACAAAATAGGAAAAATGCCAAGGGGGGTGAATACTTTCACAAGCCACTGTAACTGTAACAATTTTCTCCCCCATCACTACATTCCTCAATGTGCGCAGTAAGTGTGAGTAAGTGTCACCTATCTTGTTCAATGCTACATCTTTAAATATCAAACAATGAAGAAGATATTCTCTAACGTCACTGCTCCCCATTAAGCGTTGCCTTACTCCCAATCTTCAATACAAACAGATTGTGTGTGGGTGTGCGCCTGTTGTTTGTTTGTTCCTTGCCAACCGTTTCTATAGAACAGACAAGTGTCTTTGTAGTTTGAGGTGTGTGTGTACTGTGCACAGCAAAATAGTGCGAGAGAGAAAGTGAGTGTAGAAGTGTTTAGTCATTGACGGTGCATACCTCAGTAACAGACCACACTGGGCCTTTTGTTCACAGGGCCTTTGTGTGTGTGTCTGTCACAGAGGATAATAACAGGTCTTACCCCATCTATCTATCGTAGTGGATTGCTTTTATACAGCACCTATCATCAAGTGAGAGAGAGAACTATGCAGCCAGAGAATGTTTTGCTGTGAGTTTCAGTACAGGCCTAAATCAGAATATTAATTCAGGCTCATACAGCAGAAATATGGAAATACATTTAGTTGAAAAGAAACGTCTTCTCCCTTCTTTCCCAGAGCATGAGGTGACATTTTATACAGGTTAAATTGATGGAGTTTTGTTGTAAAGAGTGCATTGCAGTGAAGTAATGTTAATGTGAGTCTACGTGTGTTGTGTATGTGTGAGTGTGTGTATGTGTTTGTGTCAGCTGATGGAAGAAAATCTCTCATTGTAAACACACACCGGTTTGGATCACACAGGGGAAGAGCAATCAGCCTGTTTTATTAATTCCTCAAATAGAACTCTGAGGGTGTGTCATTGTTACGCTGTGGTAATAGCTTTCCTGTGTTGTGTGTCCCTGTCACTGTCTTCATGTGTACCTGTCATTGTCTTTATGTGTACCTGTCATTGTCTTTATGTGTAAGTATCATTGTCTTTATATGTACGTGTCATTATCTTTATGTGTAAGTATCATTGTATTCATGTGTACCTGTCATTGTCTTTATGTGTAAGTATCATTGTATTCATGTGTACTTGTCATTGTCTTTATGTGTAAGTATCATTGTATTCATGTGTACTTGTCATTGTCTTCATGTGTACGTATCATTGTCTTCATGTGTACTTGTCATTGTCTTTATGTGTACGTATCATTGTCTTCATGTGTACTTGTCATTGTCTTTATGTGTACGTATCATTGTCTTCATGTGTACTTGTCATTGTCTTTATGTGTACGTATCATTGTCTTCATGTGTACTTGTCATTGTCTTTATGTGTACGCATCATTGTCTTCATGTGTACTTGTCATTGTCTTTATGTGTATGCCTGTGTATGAGTATGAGCAGCCTATCATTCAGTGTGAGTATGATTCAGACATCCATCTGATCTGAGCCTTTACGCTCTCTCCCTCACTCTCTCTCTCTCGCTCCCTCTTTCTCTCTCCTCTCTCCCCTCTCTCTCTGGGTGTCTATGTTAGCAGGGTGCCTCCTGAAAGAGCACAAATCTCTCACCCCGAGCCTCTCACAACTCACCCTTGTCCTGTTCCAGCCCTCATAGCCCTGGGGGCCAGGCACCTGTTTCCTGTGCTTCTCTAACACATGGAGGCATTGTGTTTGGCTCTCTGTCTCTCTCACACACACAGATACACAAACACACTCCTTTACTGTTTAATCTACTCTGATCATTTCTATGCCCTGCTCAATTGGGCTATCACTCAGTGTAGGTAGTGTATGGTTCTTCCTTACAGCAGTGTGAAAAATGTGGTATAGCATTAGGTCAGAGTGTCTTTCTACATTCGTCCATCCCTCTGTCCCTCTCCCTGCTATCTTTATTAAAGAGAGGTGTTAATGGCATAAGGATTAGGGTTGGGAACCACTGGCTGCAGGTAAACTGAGATAGCTAACTAGAATCAACATTAGTAGGAAGTGGAGGGTCTGTGTGTTTTCAGGAAGTGTATGTTCTATGCCTCCCGTAGCTCCTGCTGCAGTGGTCAGATAACAGTAATGAACCTGTGTGTCTGTGTGTGCGTGTCCAACGGGACATCAGATGGGAGCGGGGTAGCTGCATCACAAATGGCACCCTGTTCACTATATAGTGCACTACTTTAGACCAGGGCCCACATGGAATAGGGTTCCATTTGGGACGCAAACAGACCAGTGCAACATTGGCAATAAATGTTTTGGTAATAGATTTTTCAAATATTGTTTTGTTCCCACTTTGTTGTTGCCTGAGAAATGATGACTGTGTGATTTCCCACCTGTCCCTATAGACCTCTGGTTCTCACTGTAGTTTATGCTGATATTTTATCAGTGTTGTGCCAGAATTATGGAGGGGAAAAACTCAGAAACAGAATCACACACAAACACACACAGACATAAACACATGCAGTCATGCACACACACACACACACACACACACACACACACACACACACACACACACACACAAACACACACACAGACACACACACACACACACAAGCATGCATACACACATACACACACACACACACACACACACACACACAAGAATGCATACACACACACACACACACACACACTCGGTTGTTCACATAGACACATTGCTCTTTGTTCTGGAAGTTCCTGGTAATAAATTAAAGCCAGATAGCTTCCTCTGTGACAGCCCACCTGGGTAACGTATCAGTCCTATCTGAACCACTTCAGAGGAACACACACACGCACACACAAACACACACACACACACACACACACACACACACACACACACACACACACACACACACACACACCCTTACACACTGTTCCATTTGTGAGTTATACACTCCTTGTATTTTAGTGTCAACTGATTTGGGCCATGCTCTCCACCCAGGCCTACTAATCAATCAAAGATGTCTCCTGTTTCCACGGCAGTCATAGAGGGGCCCCTTCACCCCCATAAATACACTAACAGCTTTCTTAAATATGTGACAAAATACCCTTAAAGTTTACAGGCTGGGCCTCTGTCTGCACCCCCTTTTACCAGGGGAAAGGAGCTTTAACTCTCTTCCACCTGCAAGGGAATGGGGGAAGAGAGGGAGGGAAGAGAAAGAGAGGGAGAGAGAGGGAACGAGAATGAGGGGGCTGTTCCATAAAACTCAAATAGGGTTACAATTGCATTCCCTCCTGCTGAGTTTTATCATGGCAGTGCTGAGTAAGTCACACACACAAACACACAAACACATTCTTGCGTGCACCTATACACACACATATTCACACACACACGTGCTCTAGATTGTCCAATTTGCTAGCCATAAGCTGCCCGCTGTGGGGGAGTGTAAACAGCCTGATACCATCTCATGAGCTAACCCGCCGCTACCTGAGCCTGAGAGACTCAACATACACACACCTCAGGAATGGTAGGTAGGGGAAACACAGGAGGAAATAAAGAATCTGGGAAGACATGAGGGAAGATAGACGAGTACTGAAAGGTTGATGTGAAGAGAAAACCAGAGAGGATGTTGAGTGACTGACAGAAAGAGAGAATTGGAGGAAGAGAGGGAGAGGAAGTAGGATAGTCTTTATAGGTGTCATATGTGAAGTTTCAGGGTTATGACGCAAATGTAGTCTCTTTATAACGGTCAGTGTTGGTCTGGGGCTCTGTATAGAGGTCAGGGGTTGTGTTTGTGGGTGAAAGGTCAGAGTTCACCTGCACCACACAGGAAGTATGGGAATGCAATTAGAAAGAGACACCTTTGAATGACAGCTATAGCCATGGTTAACCCCGCCCCCTCCTCGCTCCTCTGTCTGCTTCTGGTTTCTCACTTTAGCAGTTGGGAGAGAAAAAACTATTATCTTGTTCACTCTCTCTCTCTTCTCCCACAATACCTCTCACCTATTGATATTGCTATCTCTCTCTCTGGTTCTCATTTTCTTTCTCTCTCTTCTACAATCACGCTCTCTCTATCTCTCTCTCTCTCATACAGATGACACACAAAGACACACACAGCCATCTGGTCTGATTTGAATACCTACATACATCATTATCACTACTCTGATTTAGTAAGTAGATGAGAGCATTCCCTCAGTTTACAGACACATCTTTCTATCTCACTCCCGTTTATCAGAGCCAGACTCATAGACTAGACTACAATACCCATAGTCCATCTGACTCACAGGCTACAATTACCATAATACAACAGCTCTCTCACCCTATGTCAGACCCAGTTTACAATCATTATCAATCACTGATAAAACTTTGTATACACATACTCTCCCGCCATGCCTGGTGCTGAATGATATCTCTACTTTTAGACCCACACACTCCGATTCAGATCTGAGGGCAGAGGCGTCATACCCATCGGAGGCACAGGGGCATGTGCCGCCTCAGATTTGTCATGTTTAAAAATACAGGCAGGGGTGCAACTTTAACTGGGGACAGGGGGACATTACCTCCCCCCCGCCACACACACACACACACACACACACACACATTAAAACATGGCATTTTTGTCCCCACCAGTTATTTCGTTGCACTGTGATACAAAAATATGCTTTGGTGTGCTTTAGGACCATGCGGACACCACAGAGCGTGCAGACAGGCTGTCTGAAGGCAAAGCTATTATTATAGGACCAGCACGGTGCTGCTGTCTGCAGCTGCTGTCTCTATGTGTTGTGCTTTTAATCCAGGTTGTAAAAGCAAGCAGAGCAGAAATTGGCTACTCTTTATTTGACTGATGTAGCTGGTAAGGTAACTGTTCTTTGACTTAACAGAAGGGAAAAAAAATATTCCCTGTGCTGACCTAGTAGTGTAACTGACATGTAACATTCGCTAATGTTTCATCCCCTCTTGACTGAAGTTCTTTCTGTCTGAAGAGAATTAACTAGCTAGCTAGTAGCTACCACAGCCAGTTCAGCTCTAGACTCTAGCAATCTGTCAGGTAGCAGCATCTAGCAACTGTTGTGTTCTGTTGGATCTGACAATTAATCTTGATGGTTGTACAGTCGTCAAAAAAAAAAACTGTGAAGGACCTCGGCGTTACTCTGGACTCTGATCTCTCTTTTGACAAACATATCAAGAATATTTTGAGGGTAGCTTTTTTCCATCTTTGTAACTTTTTGGCCAAAAATGATGCAGAAAAGATAATCCATGCTTTTGTCAATTCTAGATTAGACTACTGTAATGCTCTACTCTCCGGCTACCCGGATAAAGCACTAAATAAACTTCAGTGAGTGCTAAACACGGCTGCTAGAATCTTGACTAGAGCCAAAAAATGTGATCATATTACTCCAGTGCTAGCATTTCTACACTGGCTTCTTGTTAAGGCTAGGGCTGATTTCAAGGTTTTACTGCTAACCTACAAAGCATTACATGGGCTTGCTCCTACCTATCTCTCCGATTTGGTCCTGCCATACTTACCTACACGTATGCTACGGTCACAAGACGCAGGCCTCCTTATTTTCCCTAGAATTTCTAAGCAAACAGCTGGATGCAGGGCTTTCTCCTATAGAGCTCAATTTTTATGGAATGGTCTGCCTATCCATGTGAGAGACGCAGACTTGGTCTCGACATTTAAGTCTTTACTGTAGACTCATCTCTTCAGTAGGTCCTATGATTGAGTGTAGTCTGGCCCAGGGGTGCGAAGGTGAACGGAAAGGCACTTGCTGTCTCTGCCTGGCTGGCTCCCCTCTCTCCACTGGGATTCTCTGCCTCTGACCCTATTAAGTGGGCTGAGTCACTGGCTTACTGCTGCTTTCCATGCCGTCCCTTGGAAGGGTGCGTCACTTGAGTGGGTTGAGACACAGATGTGATCTTCCTGTCCGGTTTGTTGCCCCCTTGGGCTCGTGCAGTGGAGGAGATCTTCATGGGGCTATACTCAGCCTTGTCTCAGGGTAGTAGGTTGGTGGTCTGTTGATATCCCTCTGGTGGTGTTGGGGCTGTGCATTGGCAAAGTGGTTGGGGTTATATCCTTCGTGGTTGGCCCTGTCCGGGGGTATCGTCGGACGGGGCCACAGTGTCTCCTGACCCCCCTGTCTCAGCCTCCAGTATCTATGCTGCCGGGGGGCTAGGGTCAGTCTGTTATATCTGGTGTTATTCTCCTTTCTTATCTGGTGTCCTGGGTGAATTTAAGTATGCCACCTGTAATTCTCTCTCTCTCCCTCCCCTCCCGGAGGACCTGAGCCCTAGGACCATGCCTCAGGACTACCTGGCCTGATGACTCCTTGTTGTCCCCAGTCCACCTGCTCGTGCTGCTGCTCCAGTTTCCACTCTTCTGCCTGCGGCTATGGAACCCTGAACTGTTCACCGGAAGTGCTACCTTGTTCCAGACCTGCTATTTCAACCACTAAATGCCCGACTATGAAAAGCCAAGTGACATTCAGTCCTGATGTACTGACCTGTTGCAACCTCTACAACCACTCTGATTATTATTTGACCCTGCTGGTCATCTATGAACGTTTGAACATCTTGGAGAAAAATCTGGCCTTAATGGCCATGTACTGTTATAATCTCCACCCGGCACAGCCAGAAGGGGACTGGCCAACCCTCAGAGCCTGGTTCCTCTCTAGGTTTCTTCTTAGGTTTCTGCCTTTCTAGGGAGTTTTTCCTAGCCACCGTGCTTCTACATTGCATTGCTTACTGTTTGGGGTTTTAGGCTGGGTTTCTGTATAGCACTTTGTGACATCTGCTGATGTAAAACAGGCTTTATAAATACATTTGATTGATTGATTGTAAGGAAATGCTATGTAGCCTTTTAACTTTAACTAAATTAACTTGTCTAGTTTTCGCCAGTTGACGTACCATTAGAGGCAGCCAAAAGTTGGCTAGCATTAGCAATCTAGATCACTAACTTTAGTTATTATTTTTGTCTCAATCACACTAGACCTGAATCAAATGGTGAAACCAGCGGCCAAGTGATTGAAGACCGATATTCTGACATTTTTTGACAGCGCATTGTGAGTTTTTATTAGAGTCAGTATAGCAACGCTATTGACCTGTCAGTTTCCCTAGCTAATTCCCTACTTTTCACACTGACACGGTATAAACAACTCTACAGGCTTCACTATCATGGTGCAGTCAGTACACAACACTATGCTCATCATGTCAGGATCAGATGGTGACAGGTGTCCCTGCAGGGTCAGACAGCCAGGGAAGACCAGTCTATGGTGATCAGGTGAATGTTGCAGTATATTATAACAATCAGTGAATGGATACAAAGTTCCATCTTGAGTTGATGGGTAGGCTACAGTCTGGGATCTGGGAATAATGGTAATTTCAATTATTGAACCATTGATTCTATTCTTGGATAATATAATGTATAATTGTACACCAAGGTAATTCTTTATCATCCCTCATCTGACAGGATCAGATGGTGACAGGGGTCTCAGCAGGGTCAGGCAACCAGGGAAGTCCAGTCTGTGACAGCGCTGCAGTGAACTGTTGCAGATACAACACTTTATTCTCTCAGTGCAGCAAACACTGGACAAGCCAGAAGCTTCAAAGATTTAAACTATTTTAAGACAGTCTCACAAACCTCTAAAGTTAATTTCCAAACTATATCAAGGGTTGATAGAGGCTTTTCGATATGACACATAACATGTCAAACAAAAATGTGAGGAAGACTTGGGAGACACTATTGATTATGAGGAATGTATTCAGACAATGGCGACCCGTCATTCAGGGCGCCTGTTTAGCAAAAATATAAAAATAATAATAATAATACATACAGTGCAATCGGAAAGTAATCAGACCCCTTGACTTTTTCCACATTTTGTTATGTTACAGCCTTATTCCAAAATGGATGAAATTATTTTTTTCCCTCATCAATCTACACACAATACCCCATGATGAGAAAGCGAAAACCGGTTTTTAGAAATGTTTGCACATTTATTAAAAATAAAAAAAATGTAACATCTTATTTACGTAAGTATTCAGACCCTTTGCTACGAGACTCGAAATTGAGCTCAGGTGCATCCTGTTTCCATTGATCATTCTTGAGATGTTTCTACAACTTGATTGGAGTCCACCTGTGGTAAATTCAATTGATTGGACATGATTTGGAAAGGCACACACCTGTCTATATAAGGTCCCACAGTTGACGGTGCATGTCAGACCAAAACCAAGCCATGTGGTTGAAGAAATTGTCCGTAGAGCTCTGAGACAGGATTGTGGCGAGGTACAGATCTGGGGAAGGGTACCAAAAAAAAGTCTGCTGCATTGAAGGTCCCCAAGAACACAGTGGCATCCATCATTCTTAAATGGAAGAAGTTTGGAACCACAAAGACTCTTCCCAGAGCTGGCCGCCCGGCCAAACTGAGCAATCGGGGAGAAGGGCCTTGGTCAGGGATGTGGTCACTCTGACAGAGCTCCAGTTCCTCTGTGGTGATAGGAGAACCTTCCAGAAGAACAACCATCTCTGCCTCACTCCACCAAGCAGGCCTTTATTGTAGAGTGGCCAGACAGAAGCCACTCCTCAGTAAAAGGCACATGACAGCCCGCTTGGAGTTTGCCAAAAGGCACCTAAAGGACTCTCAGACCATGAGAAACAAGATTCTCTGGTCTGATGAAATCAAGATTGAACTCTTTGTCACGTCTGTTGGAAACCTGGCACCATCCCTACGGTGAAGCATGGTGGTGGCAGCATCAAGGTGTGGGGATATTTTTCAGCGGCAGGGACTGGGAGACTAGTCAGGATCGAGGGAAAGATGATTGGAGCAAAGTACAGAGAGATCCCTGATGAAAACCTGCTCCGGAGTGCTCAGGACCTCAGATGGGGGCGAAGGATCACCTTTCAACAGGACAACGACCCTAAGCACACAGCGAAGACAATGCAGGTGTGGTTTCGGGAAAATACTCTGAATGTCCATGAGAACCCGATCAAACATCTCTGGAAAGACCTGAAAATAGCTGTGGAGCAACTCTCCCCATCCAACCTGATAGAGCTTGAGAGGATCTGCAGAAAAGAATTGGAGAAACTCCCCAAATACAGGTGTGCCAAGCTTGTAGCGTCATACCTAAGAAGACTCAAGGCTGTAATTGCTGCCAAAGGCGCTTCAACAACGTACTGAGTAAAGGGTCTGAATACTTATGTAAATGTGATATTTATATACAGTACCAGTGAATAGTTTGGACACACCTACTCATTGAAGGGTTTTTCTTTATTTTTACGATTTTCTACATTGTAGAATAATAGTGAAGACATCAAAACTATGAAATAAAACACATGGAATCACATAGTAACCAAATAAGTGTTAAACAAATCAAAATGTATTTTAGATTTTAGATTCTACAAAGTAGCCACCCTTTGCCTTGATGATAGCTTTGCACACTCTTGGCATTCTCTCAACCAGCTTCATAACGAATGCTTTTCCAACAGTCTTGAAAGAGTTCCCACATATGCTGAGCACTTGTTGGCTGCTTTTCCTTATCTCTGCGGTCCAACTCATCCCAAACCATCTCAATTGGGTTGAGGTCGGTTGATTGTGGAGGCCAGGTCATCAGATGCAGCACTCCATCACAGTACTTCTTGGTCAAAATGCCCTTACACAGCCTGGAGGTGTGTTGGGTCATTGTCCTGTTGAAAAACAAATGATAGTCCCACTAAGCGCAAACCAGATGGGATGGCGTATTGCTGCAGAATGCTTTGGTAGCCATGCTGGTTAAGTGTGCCTTGAATTTAAAGAAAAATCACAGACAGTGTCACCAGCAAAGCACCCCCACACCATCACACCTCCTCCTCCATGCTTCACGGTGGGAATCACATGCGGCGATCACCCATTCACCTACTCTGGACCCTTTTTTTCTAAAAATAGCCGCTGAAAATGTCGCAACCCCTATTACCAGCCTGTTCAACCTCTCTTTCGCATCGTCTGAGATCCCCAGAGATTGGAAAGCTGCCGCAGTCATCCCCCTCTTCAAAGGGGGTGACACACTAGATCCAAACTGTTACAGACCTATATACATCCTGCCCTGCCTTTCGAAAGTATTTGAATGCCAAGTTAACAAACAGTTCACCAACCATTTCGAATCCCACCGTACCTTCTCCGCTATGCCATCTGGTTTCCGAGCTGGTCATGGGTGCACCTCAGCCATGCTCAAGGTCCTAAATGATATTATAACCGCGATCGATAAAAGACAGTACTGTGCAGTTGTCTTCATCGACCTGGCCAAGGCTTTCGACTCCGTCAATCACTGCATTCTTATTGGCAGACTAAATAGCCTTGGTTTCTCAAATGACTGCCTCGCCTGGTTCACCAACTACTTTTCAGATAGAGTTCAATGTGTCAAATCAGAGGGCCTGTTGTCTGGACCTCTGGCAGTCTCTATGGGGGTGCCATAGGGTTCAATTCTCGAGCCGACTCTATTCTCTGTATATATCAATGATGTCGCTCTTGCTGCTGGTGACTCTCAGATCCACCTCAGACGACACCATTTTGTATACATCTGGCCCTTCATTGGACACTGTGTTAACAAACCTCCAAACGAGCTTCAATGCCAAACAGCACTCCTTCCGTAGCCTCCAACTGCTCTTAAACGCTAGTAAAACTAAATGCATGCTCTTCAATCGAACGCTGCTTGCACCCGCCCGCCCGACTAGAATCACTACTCTTGGCGGGTCTGACTTAGAATATGTGGAGAACTACAAATACCTAGGTGTCTGGTTAGACCGTAAACTCTCCTTCCATACTTACATTAAGCATCTCCAATCCAAAGTTAAATCTAGAATCGGCTTTCTATTTCACAACAAAGCCTCCTTCACACATGCTGCCAAACATCCCCTCGTAAAACTGACTATCCTACCGATCCTTGACTTTGGCGATGTCATTTACAAAATAGCCTCCAACACTCTACTCAGCAAATTGAATGTAGTCTATCACAGTGCCATCCGTTTTGTCACCAAAGCCCCATATACTACCCACCATTGTGACCTGTACGCTCTCGTTGGCTGGCCCTCACTACATATTCGTCGCCAAACCCACTGGCTCCAGGTCATCTATAAATCACTGCTAGGCAAATCCCTGCCTTATCTTAGCTCATTGGTCGCCATAGCAACACCCACCCGTAGTATGCGCTCCAGCAGGTATATCTCACTGGTCATTCCCAAAGGCAACACCTCCTTTGGCTGCCATTCCTTCCAGTTCTCTGCTGCCAATGACTGGAACGAACTGCAAAAATCTCTGAAGCTGGAGACACTTATCTCCCTCACTAACTTTAAGCATGAGTTGTCAGAGCAGCTTACCGATCACTGTACCTGTACACAGCCCATCTGTAATTAGCCCACCCAACTACCTCATCCCCATATTGTTATTTATTTTGCTCATTTGCACCCCAGTATCTCTATTTGCACATCATCTTCTGCACATCTATCTTTCCAGTGTTAATACTAAATTGTAATTATTTTGCACTATGGCCTATTTATTGCCTTACCTCCATAACTTATTACATTTGCACACAATGTATATAGATTTTCTATTGTGTTATTGACAGTACGCTTTGTTTATCCCATATGTAACTCTGTGTTGTTGTTGTTTTTAGCGCACTGCTTTGCTTTATCTTGGCCAGGTCGCAGTTGTAAATGAGAACTTGTTCTCAACTGGCTTACCTGGTTAAATAAAGGTGAAATAAAAAAATTAACTCTGCTTCTCACCAAGACAAGGTGATTGGAACCAAAAATCTCAAATTTGGACTCATCAGACCAAAGGACAAATTTCCACCGGTCTAATGTCAATTGCTGAGTCAATGTGCGGGGGCACCGATTAGTCGAGGTAATTGAGGTAATATGTACATGTAGGTAGAGGTAAAGTGACTATGCATAGATAATTGTAGTCCTGTGTAACTCAGTTGGTAGAGCATTGCGCTTGCAGGGTTGTGGGTTCGATTCCCACGGGGGACCAGTATGTAAATGTTTTCACTCACTAACTGTAAGTCGCTCTGGGTATGAGCGTCTGCTAAATGACTAAAATGTTAAATAATAAACAGAGAGTAGCAGCAGCGTAAAAAGAGGGGGGGCGGAGGGGACAATGCAAATTGTCCGGGTATCCATTTGATTAGCTGTTCAGGAGTCTTAGGGGTAGAAGCTGATAAAAATACTTTTGGACCTAGACTTGGTGCTCCAGTACCGCTTTCAGTGCGGTAGCAGACAGAACAATCTATGACTAGGGTGGCTGGAGTCTTTGGCAATTTTTAGGGCCTTCCTCTGACACTGCCTGGTATAGAGGTCCTGGATGGCAGGAAGCTTGGCCCCAGTGATGTACTTGGCCGTACTTCAACCCTTTGTAGTGCCTTGTGGTTGGAGGCCGAGCATTTGCCAAACCAGGTGGTGATGCAACCAGGATGCTCTCGATGGTGCAGCTGTAGAACTTTTTGCGGATCTGAGGACCCATGCCAAATATTTTCAGTCTCCTTAGAGGGAATAGGTTTTGTTGTGCCCTCTTCACGACTGTCTTGGTGTGTTTGGATCATAATAGTTTGTTGGTGATGTGGACACCAAGGAACTTGAAGGTCTCAACCGGCTCCACTACAGCCCCGTCGATGAGAATGGGGGCATGCTCGGTCCTCCTTTTCCTGTAGTCCACAATCATCTCCTTTGTCTTGATCACATTGAGGGAGAGGTTGTTTTCCTGGCACCACACGACCAGGTCTCTGACCTCCTCCCTATAGGCTGTCTCGTCGTTGTTGGTGATCAGAACTACCACTGTTGTGTCATCGGCAAACTTAATGATGGTGTTGGAGTCGTGCTTGGCCATGCAGTCATGGGTGAACAGGGAGTACAGGAGGGGTCTGAGCATGCACCACTGAGGGGCCCCCATGTTGAGGATCAGCGTGGCAGATATGTTGTTACCTACCCTTACCACCAAGGGGCGGCACGTCAGGAAGTCCAGGATCCAGTTGCAGAGGGATGTGTTTAGTCCCAGGGTCCTTAGCTTAGTGATGAGCTTTGAGGGCACTATGGTGTTGAACGCTGAGCTGTAGTCAATGAATAGCATTCTCACGTAGGTGTTCCTTTTGTCCAGGTGGGAAAGGGCAGTGTGTAGAGCAATAGATATTGCATCATCTGTGGATCTGTTGGGGCGGTATGCAAATTGGAGTGGGTCTAGGGTTTCTGGGATAATGGTGTTGATGTGATTCATGACCAGCCTTTAGTAGTGGTTTCTTTGCAGCAATTCGACCATGAAAGCCATAAATCATGCAGTCTCCTCTGAACAGTTGATGTTGAGATGTGTCTGTTACTTGAACTCTGTTAAGCATTTATTTGGGCTGCAATTGCTGAGGCTGGTAACTCTAATGAACTTATCCTCTGCAGCAGAGGTAACTCTGGGTCTTCCTTTCCTGTGGCGGTCCTCATGAGAGCTAGTTTCATCATAGTGCTTGATGGTTTTTGCGACTGCACTTGAATAAACTTTCAATGTTCTTGACATTTTCCGGATTGACTGACCTTCATGTCTTGAAGTAATGGACTGTCGTTTCTCTTTGCTTATTTGAGCTGTTCTTGCTATAATATGGACTTGGTCTTTTACCAAATAGGGCTATCTTCTGTATACCACCCCTACCTTGTCACAACACAACTGATTGGCTCAAACGCATTAAGAAGGAAAGAAATTCCACAAATTAACTTATAACAAGGCATACCTGTTAATTGAAATGCATTCCAGGTGACTACCTCATGAAGCTGGTTGAGAGAATGCCAAGAGTGTGCAAAGCTGTCATCAAGGCAAAGTGTGGCTACTTTGAAGAATATAAAATATAAATAGATGATTATGGATTATATTCTTCATATGTGTTATTTCATAATTTTCATGTCTTCACTATTATTCTACATGTAGAAAATAGTACAAATAAAGACAAACCCTGGAATGAGAAGGTGTGTCCAAACTTTTGACTGGTGCTGTATGCATTTGGAAAATATTCAGACCCTTGACTTGTTACGTTACAGCCTCATTCTAAAATTGATAAAATTGTTTTTTTCCTCATCAATCTACATACAAAACCCCATAAAGACAAATCAAAAACTGATTTTTAGACATTTCAGCAAATGTATTACAAATAAAACACCGGAAATATCACATTTACATCATGTGGGGCGGCAGGTAGCTTAGTGGTTAAGAGCGTTGTGCCAGTAACCGAAAGGTCGCTGGTTCTAATCCCCGAGCCGACTAGGTGAAAAATCTGTCGATGTGCCCTTGAGCAAGGCACTTAACCCTAATTGCTCCTGTAAGTCGCTCTGGATAAGAGCGTCTGCTAAATGACTGAAATGTAAATGAAATGTATTCAGACCCTTTACTCAGTACTTTGTTGAAGCACCTTTGGCAGCGATTATAGCCATGAGTCTTCTTGGGTATGACGCCACAAGCTTGGCACACCTGTATTTGGGCAGTTTTTCCCATTCTTCTCTACTGATCCTCTCAAGCTATGTCATGTTGGATGGGGAGCATCGCTGCACAGCTATTGTCAGGTCTCTCCAGAGATGTTCGATCGGGTTTAAGTCCGGGCTCTGGCTGGGCCACTCAGGAACATTCAGAGACTTTTCCCGAAGCCTCTCATGCGTTGTCTTGGCTGTGTGCTTAGGGTAGTTGTCCTGTTGGAAGGTGAACCTTCACCCCAATCTGAGGTCCGGAGCGCTCTGGAGCAGGTTTTCATCTAGGATCTCTCTGTACTTTGCTCCGTACAACTTTCCCTCTATCCTGACTAGTCTCCCAGTTCCTGCCGCTGTAAAACATTCCCACAGAATGATACTGCCACCACCATGCTTTACCCTAGGGATGTTGCTAGGTTTCCTCCAGACGTGGCACTTGGCATTCAGGCCAAAGAGTTCCATTTTGGTTTCATCTGACCAGAGAATCTTGTTTCTCACGGTCTGAGAGTCCTTTAGGTGCCTTTTGGCAAACTCCAACCGGGCTGTCATCTGCCTTTTACTGAGGAGTGGCTCTGTCTGGCCACTCTACCATAAAGGCCTGATTGGTGGAGTGCTGCCGAGATGGTTGTCATTCTGGAAGGTTCTTCCATCTCAACAGAGGAACTCCGGAGCTGTTCTCCCCCTCAATTTGGCCGGGCGGCCAGCTCTAGGAAGAGTCTTGGTAGTTCCAAACTTCTTCCATTTAAGAATGATGGTGGCCACTGAGTCCTTGGGGACCTTCAAGGCTGCATAAATGTTTTGGTACCCTTCCCCAGATCTGTGCCTCGACACAATCCTGTCTCGGAGCTCTGCGGACAATTCCTTCGACCTCATGGCCTGGTTTTTGCTCTGACATGCTCTGTCAACTGTGGGACCATATATAGACAGGTTTGTGCCTTTCCAAATCATGTCCAATCAATTGGATTTACCACAGGTGGACTCCAATCAAGTTGTAGGAACATCTCAAGGATGATCAAGGAAACAGGATGCACCTGAGCTCATTCTTGAGTCTCATAGCAAAGGTTCCGAATACTTATGTAAATAAGGTATTTCTGTTTTTCATTTTTAATACATTTGCAAAAATCTCGAAAAACCTGATTTCGCTTTGCCGTTATGGGGTATTGTGTGTAGATTGATGAGGGAAAAAAAACATTTAATCAATTTTAGAATAAGGCTGTAACATAACAAAATGTGGAAAAAGTCAAGGGGTCTGAATACTTTCCGAATGCACTGTATATGTTTGCCTGTTTTGCATGTTATTTTGGCATTCATTCGTGTCACATACAGTTGGGAAAAAAAGTATTTAGTCAGCTACCAATTGTGCAAGTTCTCCCACTTAAAAAGATGAGAGAGGCCTGTAATTTTCATCATAGGTACACGTCAACTATGACAGACAAATTGAGAAAAAGAAATCCAGAAAATCACATTTTCGGATTTTTAATGAATTTATTTGCAAATTATGGTGGAAAATAAGTATTTGGTCACCTACAAACAAACAAGATTTCTGGCTCTCACAGACCTGTAACTTCTTCTTTAAGAGGCTCCTCTGTCCTCCACTCGTTACCTGTATTAATGGCACCTGTTTGAACTTGTTATCAGTATAAAAGACACCTGTCCACAACCTCAAACAGTCACACTCCAAACTCCACTATGGCCAAGACCAAAGAGCTGTCAAAGGACACCAGAAACAAAATTGTAGACCTGCACCAGGCTGGGAAGACTGAATCTGCAATAGGTAAGCAGCTTGGTTTGAAGAAATCAACTGTGGGAGCAATTATTAGGAAATGGAAGACATACAAGACCACTGATAATCTCCCTCGATCTGGGGCTCCACGCAAGATCTCACCCCGTGGGGTCAAAATGATCACAAGAACGGTGAGCAAAAATCCCAGAACCACACGGGGGGACCTAGTGAATGACCTGCAGAGAGCTGGGACCAAAGTAACAAAGCCTACCATCAGTAACACGCTACGCCGCCAGGGACTCAAATCCTGCAGTGCCAGACGTGTCCCCCTGCTTAAGCCAGTACATGTTCAGGCCCGTCTGAAGTTTGCTAGAGTGCATTTGGATGATCCAGAAGAGGATTGGGAGAATGTCATATGGTCAGATGAAACCAAAATATAACTTTTTGGTAAAAACTCAACTAGTCGTGTTTGGAGGACAAAGAATGCTGAGTTGCATCCAAAGACCACCATACCTACTGTGAAGCATGGGGGTGGAAACATTATGTTTTGGGGCTGTTTTTCTGCAAAGGGACCAGGACGACTGATCCGTGTAAAGGAAAGAATGAATGGGGCCATGTATCGTGAGATTTTGAGTGAAAACCTCCTTCCATCAGCAAGGGCATTGAAGATGAAACGTGGCTGGGTCTTTCAGCATGACAATGATCCCAAACACACCGCACGGGCAACGAAGGAGTGGCTTCGAAAGAAGCATTTCAAGGTCCTGGAGTGGCCTAGCCAGTCTCCAGATCTCAACCCCATAGAAAATCTTTGGAGGGAGTTGAAAGTCCGTGTTGCCCAGCGACAGCCCCAAAACATCACTGCTCTAGAGGAGATCTGCATGGAGGAATGGGCCAAAATACCAGCAACAGTGTGTGAAAACCTTGTGAAGACTTAAAGAAAACGTTTGACCTGTGTCATTGTCAACAAAGGGTATAGAACAAAGTATTGAGAAACTTTTGTTATTGACCAAATACTTATTTTCCACCATATTTTGCAAATAAATTCATTAAAAATCCTACAATGTGATTTTCTGGAGAAAAAAAATCTCATTTTGTCTGTCATAGTTGACGTGTACCTATGATGGAAATTACAGGCCTCTCTCATCTTTTTAAGTGGGAGAACCTGCACAATTGGTGGCTGACTAAATAATTTGTTTCCCCACTGTAGCAGATTGCAAGCAATATAAAAGTTTTTTTTTCATGAAGCGTCATACAAACATGGTCTCTTTCTTGAGTAAGGCAGCTCCAAAATGCAGTTGTTTCAGCCTAGCTCAGTGCTTTCTGTGGTGGTGGGGAAGCCAGCAAAAACACAGAGCGTAGGTAATCTTCCCTAGTTGCACCATGATTGGCTAAGTGTTCTGTCACTCATGGGGACACTACGTCACCGCCAAATCTACAGGGAGAGCTAGGCAGTTCAAGCCCCCTGGGTGCTGCCATAGGTTTACTTTAGAAGTGTACATTCAAGAAGGCTCAAGGTCATTGGCCACAGATAACATTATGTCAAATCACGTTATACAGTGGGGAAAAAAAGTATTTAGTCAGCCACCAATTGTGCAAGTTCTCCCACTTAAAAAGATGAGAGAGGCCTGTAATTTTCATCATAGGTACACGTCAACTATGACAGACAAAATGAGGAAAAAAAATCCAGAAAATCCCATTGTAGGATTTTTTATGAATTTATTTGCAAATTATGGTGGAAAATAAGTATTTGGTCAATAACAAAAGTTTCTCAATACTTTGTTCTATACCCTTTGTTGGCAATTACACATGTAAAACATTTTCTTTAAGTCTTCACAAGGTTTTCACACACTGTTGCTGGTATTTTGGCCCATTCCTCCATGCAGATCTCCTCTAGAGCAATGATGTTTTGGGGCTGTCGCTGGGCAACACAGACTTTCAACTCCCTCCAAAGATTTTTTATGGGGTTGAGATCTGGAGACTGGCTAGGCCACTCCAGGACCTTGAAATGCTTCTTATGAAGCCACTCCTTCGTTGCCCGGGCGGTGTGTTTGGGATCATTGTCATGCTGAAAGACCCAGCCACGTTTCATCTTCAATGCCCTTGCTGATGGAAGGAGGTTTTCACTCAAAATCTCACGATACATGGCCCCATTCATTCTTTCCTTTACACGGATCAGTCGTCCTGGTCCCTTTGCAGAAAAACAGCCCCAAAGCATGATGTTTCCACCCCCATGCTTCACAGTAGGTATGGTGTTCTTTGGATGCAACTCAGCATTCTTTGTCCTCCAAATACGACGAGTTGAGTTTTTACCAAAAAGTTATATTTTGGTTTCATCTGACCATATGACATTCTCCCAATCCTCTTCTGGATCATCCAAATGCACTCTAGCAAACTTCAGACGGGCCTGGACATGTACTGGCTTAAGCAGGGGGACACGTCTGGCACTGCAGGATTTGAGTCCCTGGCGGCGTAGTGTGTTACTGATGGTATGCTTTGTTACTTTGGTCCCAGCTCTCTGCAGGTCATTCACTAGGTCCCCCCGTGTGGTTCTGGGATTTTTGCTCACCGTTCTTGTGATCATTTTGACCCCACGGGGTGAGATCTTGCGTGGAGCCCCAGATCGAGGGAGATTATCAGTGGTCTTGTATGTCTTCCATTTCCTAATAATTGCTCCCACAGTTGATTTCTTCAAACCAAGTTGCTTACCTATTGCAGATTCAGTCTTCCGAGCCTGGTGCAGGTCTACAATTGTGTTTCTGGTGTCCTTTGACAGCTCTTTGGTCTTGGCCATAGTGGAGTTTGGAGTGTGACTGTTTGAGGTTGTGGACAGGTGTCTTTTATACTGATAACACATTCAAACAGGTGCCATTAATACAGGTAACGAGTGGAGGACAGAGGAGCCTCTTAAAGAAGAAGTTACAGGTCTGTGAGAGCCAGAAATCTTGCTTGTTTGTAGGTGACCGAATACTTATTTTCCACCATAATTTGCAAATAAATTCATAAAAAATCCTACAATGTGATTTTCTGGATGTTTTTTCCTCAAATTGTCTGTCATAGTTGACGTGTACCTATGATGAAAATTATAGGCCTCTCACATCTTTTTAAGTGGGAGAACTTGCACAATTGGTGGCTGACTAAATACTTTTTTTCCCCACTGTATCTACTGTAGCTTTCATTGGACTGATCATGTCAACATCATACTTTCCCAATCTTAGCTATCAAGCTAGAAAAGCAGTGAACATCATGAATCACATCAACAATCTACTGGCAAATCCTTTTCAATCCTTGTCATATGAAGAGAAATGCTAGATAAAACAGATCAGTGCTCATCAGCCATTGGACATAAACATTACACAACAAGTCGGAAATCGCAAATTCATCAATGAGGGTTTTGGAAGGAATCTGTGGCTAACTGCAAGCGTAGCAAAGCAATGACTTTTTTTGCTGCCCCTGAGAGGGTGTGTGGTCCAAGTCTGGGTTTAAGGATTTAAAACATCTGTTTGAAAGGGTCTCTTTTCCAAGCTTTAAAGGATAAACGTTCACACACAACACCATGGGCCAGAAAAGGTTGAATACATTGGCCATGCTGTCAATCCAGCATGACTTCTGCCGCATTCAAAGCAACTGAAAACTCGGGCCTCTTTCCTGAGCTCCGACCTGAAGATCACTGAAGTCATGATTCAACTTTGTTTTTTTTCAGAGTTCCCAGTTGTCTTGAAAGTACCATAAATCCAGAGAATGCCAGACTTTGATGACAAAGTTTGATGACAAAGTTGGATGACAAAGTTTGCCCACAAGAAGGACTGCCGTGGCATGTTCAAGTGAGCATAGCACAACAACGGTGAGTCAAAAAATGTGTCTTGTATACTGCTGCATAAATGATGTAATATGCCAGGGAGGTATGTATACAGTAGCTAAAAAAAGTAATACTAAGTGTATGTTGTGTAGTAAGCTGTTAGTAGCACATGTGTCTCACCCTAAGAATTTGGTCCCTCTCCCCCTCAGAACTTGCCTACTGTTCTGACTTGGTGGTGCACATGTAGCCTGTAGCCTGCAGCCTTTATTAGAGAAATGTCATAATTGAATATTGTAAAAGTTTTCATTGTCTGCTTATATGCCCCCATTATTTATCCTACAGTTCTGACTTGGTGCATAGGGAGAACACTGTAAGAATGTTCTGAATTCTGTCGCTGTACATTTCAAAAGTGCTGAACAAATACAGTGAGGGAAAAAAGTATTTGATTCCCTGCTGATTTTGTACGTTTGCCCACTGACAAAGAAATGATCAGTCTATAATTTTAATGGTAGGTTTATTTGAACAGTGAGAGACAGAATAAAAACAAAAAGATTAAGAAAAATGCATGTCAAAAATGTTATAAATTGATTTGCATTTTAATGAGGGAAATAAGTATTTGACCCCCTCTCAATCAGAAAGATTTCTGGCTCCCAGGTGTCTTTTATACAGGTAACAAGTTGAGATTAGGAGCACACTCTTAAAGGGAGTGCTCCTAATCTCAGTTTGTTACCTATATAGAAGACACCTGTCCACAGAAGCAATCAATCTATCAGATTCCAAACTCTCCACCATGGCCAAGACCAAAGAGCTCTCCAAGGATGTCAGGGACAAGACTGTAGACCTACACAAGGCTGGAAAGGGCTACAAGACCATCGCCAAGCAGCTTGGTGAGAAGGTGACAACAGTTGGTGCGATTATTCGCAAATGGAAGAAACACAAAATAACTGTCACTCTCCCTCAGCCTGGGGCTCCATGCAAGATCTCACCTCATGGAGTTGCAATGATCATGAGAACGGTGAGGAATCAGCCCAGAACTACACGGGAGGATCTTGTCAATGATCTCAAGGCAGCTGGGACCATAGTCACCAAGAAAACAATTGGTAACACACTATGCCGTGAAGCACTGAAATCCTGCAGCGCCCTTAAGGTCCCCCTGCTCAAGAAAGCACATATACAAGCCCGTCTGAAGTTTGCCAATGAACATCTGAATGATTCAGAGGAGAACTGGGTGAAAGTGTTGTAGTCAGATGAGACCAAAATTGAGCTCTTTGGCATCAACTCAACTCGCCGTGTTTGGAGGAGGAGGAATGCTGCCTATGACCCCAAGAACACCATCCCCACCGTCAAACATGGAGGTGGAAACATTATGCTTTGGGGGTTTTTTCTGATAAGGGGACAGGACAACTTCACCGCATCAAAGGGACGATGGACGACGCCATGTACCGTCAAATCTTGGGTGAGAACCTCCTTCCCTCAGCCAGGGCATTGAAAATGGGTCGTGGATGGGTATTCCAGCATGACAATGTACCAAAACACGGCCAAGGCAACAAAGGAGTGGCTCAAGAAGAAGCACATTAAGGTCCTGGAGTGGCCTAGCCAGTCTCCAGACCTTAATCCCATATAAAATCTGTGGAGGGAGCTGAAGGTTCGAGTTGCCAAACGTCGGCCTCGAGTGGGACAAAATCTCTCCTGAGATGTGTGCAAACCTGGTGGCCAAATACAAGAAACGTCTGACCTCTGTGATTGCCAACAAGGGTTTTGCCACCAAGTACTAAGTCATGTTTTGCAGAGGGGTCAAATACTTATTTCCCTCATTAAAAATCAAATCAATTTATAACATTTTTGACATGCGTTATTCTGGATTTTTTTGATGTTATTCTGTCTCTCACTGCTCAAATAAACCTACCATTAAAATTATAGACTGATCATGTCTTTGTCAGTGGACAAACGCACAAAATCAGCAGGGGATCAAATACTTTTTTCCCTCACTGTAGTTATATCGACTACTCGCTCATTAATGTCTTAATCGGAATAACGGCTTGTCTCGTATCCGCTCATCGTTCCCTTAAGCCATAGTTTGTACATCTCAATATTTATATTGCTTACATAGGTCTATATCATTAGTATATTATTCATAATTTTAGGCAATGTTGGAATTATTTAATTGTTTTGCTTGATTTGAGTATTATAATTAGCTCTTGTGCTTTTTTTCACAAGGAGGGGATACTATATAATTTTGTTGGGTTTGTAACCATGTTTGCCAGTTACAGTCTCTTCCCATTCAAATATTTATTTTTCAACACAAAGTTCAGTAATAGACCCATGTAATTCTTGTTGATATTGCGAGGGTTGTTTTGTTTGCACAATGTGCTGTCTGTTTGTCTGTACATTGTCTATAAAAGTGGATACTCGTGATTGTATTTTCCTTACTTTTTAGACCACATAGTTCTACTAAAATATTAAAGTGTTGCATAGTGGCTTTGCTGGCATGCATCTAAAAAAATGATTGAGTTCGCCCCACCAAGATTTACATGTTAAGATCGCCACTGTATACAGATATTGTTGAATGCCCAGTCATGTTAATATAATCTCAGATGTAAATTACTGCAGTTTAAGACCATCCATAGAACATACTATTTGCCAGTGAAACTGAATATCATTCACTCAGAAATGTCATTCCTCTGCTGGAGGTGTAAAACACAAAATGGGACATATTTGCATATGTTATGATCTTGTGAAGGCTGGCTGAATTCTGGCAATGAGTATGTTATTTTATCTCAGCATGTCTACAGATTCTCCTTTCTCCCTGTGTTTGTTTGCTTGGAAATGTTGATACTGGAGACTGTTATCAGAAGAAACTGTGTAACCTAGCATTTATAGCGGCTAAGAAATGCATTGCCATTTATTGGAAGGTTGGTTATCTTCCCACAATGTTACAATGGATGTCAAAAATCTAAAGTTATGCATCACTACATTTTCATTTATTACACGATTAAATCAAATCAAATAAAATAGTATTGGTCACATGCGCCGAATACAACAGGTGCAGACATTACAGTGAAATGCTTACTTACAGCCCTTAACCAACAGTGCATTTATTTTTAACAAAAAAAGTAAAAAAATAAAACTAAAACTAAAAAAAAGTGTTGAGAAAAAAAGAGCAGAAGTAAAATAAAATAACATTAGGGAGGCTATATATACAGGGGGGTACCGGTGCAGAGTCAATGTGCGGGGGCACCGGCTAGTTGAGATAGTTGAAGTAATATGTACATGTGGGTAGAGTTAAAGTGACTATGCATAAATAATTAACAGAGTAGCAGCAGCGTAAAAAGGATGGGGTGGGGGGGCAGTGCAAATAGTCCGGGTAGCCATGATTAGCTGTTCAGGAGTCTTATGGCTTGGGGGTAGAAGCTGTTGAGAAGTCTTTTGGACCTAGACTTGGCACTCCGGTACCGCTTGCCGTGCGGTAGCAGGGAGAACAATCTATGACTAGGGTGGCTGGAGTCTTTGACAATTTTGAGGGCCTTCCTCTGACACCGCCTGGTATAGAGGTCCTGGATGGCAGGAAGCTTGGCCCCAGTGATGTACTGGGCCGTACGCACTACCCTCTGTAGTGCCTTGCGGTCGGAGGCCAAGCAGTTGCCATACCAGGCGGTGATACAACCAGTCAGGATGCTCTCGATGGTGCAGCTGTAGAATTTTTTGAGGATCTGAGGACCCATGCCAAATCTTTTCAGTCTCCTGAGGGGGAATAGGCTTTGTCGTGCCCTCTTCACGACTGTCTTGCTGTGTTTGGACCATGATAGTTCGTTGGTGATGTGGACACCAAGGAACTTGAAGCTCTCAACCTGTTCCACTACAGCCCCGTCGATGAGAATGGGGGGCGTGCTCAGTCCTCTTTTTTTTCCTGTAGTCCACAATCATCTCCTTTGTCTTGGTCACGCTGAGGGAGAGAGGTTGTTGTCCTGGCACCACACGGCCAGGTCTCTGACCTCCTCCCTATAGGCTGTCTCATCGTTGTCGGTGATCAGGCCTACCACTGTTGTGTCGTCGGCAAACTTAATGATGGTGTTGGAGTCGTGCCTGGCCATGCAGTCATGGGTGAACAGGGATACAGGAGGGGACTGAGCACGCACCCCTGAGGGGCCCCCGTGTTGAGGATCAGTGTGGCAGATGTGTTGTTACCTACCCTTACCACTTGGGGGCGGCCCGTCAGGAAGTCCAGGATCCATTTGCAGAGGGAGGTGTTTAGTCCCAGGATCCTTAGCTTAGTGATGAGCTTTGAGGGCACTATGGTGTTGAATGTTGAGCTGTAGTCAATGAATAGCATGCTCACGTAGGTGTTCCTCTTGTCCAGTTGGGAAAGGGCAGTGTGGAGTGCAATAGAGATTGCATCATCTGTGGATCTGTTGCAGCGGTATGCAAATTGGAGTGGGTCTAGGGTTTCTGGGATAATGTTGTTGATGTGAGCCATGACCAGCCTTTCAAAGCACTTCATGGCTACAGACGTCAGTGCTACGGGTCGGTAGTCATTTAGGCAGGTTATCTTAGAGTCCTTGGGCACGGGGACAATGGTGGTCTGCTTGAAACATGTTGGTATTACAGACTCAGTCAGGGACATGTTGAAAATGTCAGTGAAGACACTTGCCAGTTGGTCAGCACATGCTCGGAGAACACGTCCTGGTAATCCGTCTGGCCCTGCGGCCTTGTGAATGTTGACCTGCTTAAAAGTCTTACTCACATCGGGTACGGAGAGCGTGATCACATAGGCATCCGGAACAGCTGGTGCTCTCATGCACGCTTCAGTGTTGCTTGCCTCGAAGCGAGCATAGAAGTGGTTTAGCTCGTCTGGAAGTCTTGTGTCACTGGGCAGCTCGCGGCTGTGCTTCCCTTTGTAGTCTGTAATAGTTTTCAAGTCCTGCCACATCCGACGAGCGTCAGAGCCAGTGTAGTACGATTCAATCTTAGTCCTGTATTGACTCTTTGCCTGTTTGATGGTTCGTCGGAGGGCATAGCGGGATTTCTTATAAGCATCCGGGTTAGAGTCCCGCTCTTTGAAAGCGGCAGCTCTACCCTTTAGCTCAGTGCGGATGGTTCCTGTAATTCATGGCTTCTGGTTGGGGTATGTACGTACAGTCACTGTGGGGACGACATCATCGATGCACTTATTGATGAAGCCAGTGACTGATGTGGTGTACTCCTCAATGCTATCTGAAGAATCCCGGAACATGTTCCAGTCTGTGCTAGCAAAACAGTCCTGTAGCTTAGCATCTGTGTCATCTGACCACTTTTTTATTTACCGAGTCACTGGTGCTTCCTGCTTTAGTTTTTGCTTATAAGCAGGAATCAGGAGGATAGAGTTATGGTCAGATTTGCCAAATGGAGGGCGAGGGAGAGCTTTGTATGCGTCTCTTTGTGTGGAGTAAAGGTGGTCTAGAGGTTTTTTTCCTCTGGTTGCACATTTAACATGCTGGTAGAAATTAGGTAGAACGGATTTAAGTTTCCCTGCATTAATGTCCCCGGCCACTAGGAGCGCTGCATCTGGATGAGCGTTTTCCTGTTGATTTATGGCCTTATACAGCTCATTCAGTGCAATCTTAATGCCAGCATTGGTTTGTGGTGGTAAATAGACAGCTATGAAAAATATAGATGAAAACTCTCTTGGTAAATAGTGTGGTCTACAGCTTATCATAAGATACTCTACCTCAGGTGAGCAAAACCTCGAGACTTCCTTAGAATTTGATTTTGTGCACCAGCTGTTGTTTACAAATATACACAGACCGACACCCCTTGTCTTACCGGAGTCAGCCGTTCTATCCTGCCGATGTAGCGTATAGCCCGCTAGCTGTATGTTAATGATGGTGTTGGAGTCGTGCCTGGCCATGCAGTCATGGGTGAACAGGGAGTACAGGAGGGGACTGAGCACGCACCCCTGATAAGGTCAAGGTGTCAAGGTGTCTTATATGAAATACTGTATGACAAAAGGGGTCTGTATTTAAAACATGAGATGTTTTGTTGCCGAGCAGTCACAAATAGATACTTTTTTTCATGGCACACGAGACACCTGTCTGATTTGCGCTTGTCTCAATGGACTAATCCATTGAGGAGGCTGCAGGGATGCCATGTTCCAAGAATATGGGGATTGTGTCTCAGATGCACAAGGCACGTCTCTCTCCAGAATGTGCTCTCTCCCGCCATTTTGTGGGTATTCATTGTTTCATAACTTCATTGTGTGCATTGTTTGCTGTGTCTATCAATTCCCCATTACATACAGTTGAAGTCCAACGTTTACATACACTTAGGTTGGAGTCATTAAAACTCGTTTTTCAACCACTCCAAAAATGTCTTGTTAACAAACTATTGTTTTGGCAAGTTGGTTAGGACATCTACTTTCTGCCTGACACAAGTAATTTTTCCAACATTTGTTTACAGACAGATTATTTAACTTATAATTCACTGTATCACAATTCCAGTGGGTCAGAAGTTTACATAGAGTAAGTTGACTGTGCCTTTAAACAGCTTGGAAAATTTCAGAAAATTATGTCATGGCTTTAGAAGCTTCTGATAGGATAATTGAGATCATTTGAGTCAATTGGAGGTGTACCTGTGGATGTATTTCAAGGCCTACCTTCAAACTCAGTGCCTCTTTGCTTGACATCATGGGAAAATCAAAAGAAATCAGCCAAGACCTCAGAAAAAAAATTGTAGACCTCCACAAGTCTGGTTCATCCTTGGGAGCAATTTCCAAATGCCTGAAGGTACCACGTTCATCTGTACAAACAATAGTATGCAAGTATAAACACCATGGGACCACGCAGCCGTCATACCGCTCAGGAAGGAAACGCATTCTGTCTCCTAGAGATGAACGTACTTTGTTGTGAAAAGTGCTAATCAATCACAAAACAACAGCAAAGGACCTTGTGAAGATGCTGGAGGAAACAGGTACAAAAGTATCTATATCAACAGTAAAACTAGTCCTATATCAGCATAACCTGAAAGGCACATGGGGACAAAGATTGTACTTTTTGGAGAAATGTCCTCTGGTCTGATGAAACAAAAATAGAACTGTTTGGCCATAATGAACATTGTTATGTTTGGAGGAAAAAGGGAGTGGCTTGCAAGGCGAAGAACACCATCCCAACCGTGAAGCACGGGGGTGGCAGCATCATGCTGTGGGGGTGCTTTGCTGCAGGAGGGACTGGTTCAATTCACAAAATAGATGGCATCATGAGGAAGGAAAATTATGTGGATATATTGAAGCAACATCTCAAGACATCAGTCAGGAGGTTAAAGCTTGGTTGCAAATGGGTCTTCTAAATAGACAATGACTCCAAGCCTACTTCCAAAGTTGTGGCAAAATGGCTTAAGGACAACAAAGTCAAGGTATTGGAGTGGCCATCACAAAGCCCTGACCTCAATCCTATAGAACATTTGTGGGCAGAACTGAAAAAGGGTGTGCGATCAAGGAGGCCTACAAACCTGACTTAGTTACACCAGCTCTGTCAGGAGGAATGGGACACAATTCACCCAACTTATTGTGGGAAGCTTGTGGAAGGCTACCCTAAACGTTTGACCCAAGTTAAACAATGTAAAGGCAATGCTACCAAATACTAATTGATTGTATGTAAACTTCTGACCCACTGGGAATGTGATGAATGAAAAAAAAAAGCTGAAATAAATAATTCTCTCTACTGTTATTCTGACATTTCACATTCTTAAAATAAAGTAGTGATCCTAACTGACCTAAGACAGGGAATTTTTACTAGGATTAAATGGCAGGAATTGTGAAAAACTGAGTTCAAATATATTTGGCTAAGGTGTATGTAAACTTCAACTATATATTACCAGTACTAGACTACGTTCTCCATTCATTTCCATAATTTCTAATCTGCAATGTTTGTTTGGTTACGGTCATTTCTGTTCATGCATTCAAAATATTTTTATTACAGTCATTTACCGTTCTCATTGTCAGAGTGGACCTGTGCTACACTTGTGAGAAACAAGTTTTAGTTTATTTCATTCCATTTACGAGTTTTGTCAATTTATTCATCATCTTTTGTTTGAAATGCTCCTGTCAATGTTGAGTAAGGACACGCACCTGATTATGCATATAGAAGTAGGACTATTCTACCTGGCCTGCACACAAATGTAGGCTTATAAATATGCCCATTTGAGGATGTCTCATAGTACACTGCTCAAAAAAATAAAGGGAACACTTAAACAACACAATGTAACTACAAGTCAATCACACTTCTGTGAAATCAAACTGTCCACTTAGGAAGCAACACTGATTGACAATAAATTTCGCATGCTGTTGTGCAAATGGAATAGACAACAGGTGGAAATTATAGGCAATTAGCAAGACACCCCCAATAAAGGACTGGTTTTGCAGGTGGTGACCACAGACCACTTCTCAGTTCCTATGCAGGGAGGTCATACAGGCACGTGGAGGCCACACACACTACTGAGCCTCATTTTGACTGGTTTTAAGGACATTACATCAAAGTTGGATCAGCCTGTAGTGTGGTTTTCCACTTTAATTTTGAGGGTGACTCCAAATCCAGACCTCCATGTGTTGATAAATTTGATTTCCATTGATAATTTTTGTGTCAGCACATTCAACTATGTAAATAAAAAAGTATTTAATAAGATTATTTCATTCATTCAGATCTAGGATGTGGTATTTTAGTGTTCCCTTAATTTTTTTGAGCAGTGTATTTTTGATTATCTTAACTCACCACCACTAATGAGCTGTGGAGCTTCTCAAAGTAATTTTTCATCACCCCAAAAATAAAGTAAACAAAGTCTGTTTTTAGAATCAATTGAGAATGACAATAGTTCCTCAAAGTATTTGAACAATATTTCCAGCTCTCTTCTTTTCGGTAACCACTCGGCGTGAAAGGGAAAAATGTAATGCTCTGATCCAGTGGAAATATCATAAAATACCTGATTACCTTTTATCCCTTGCAAAAACATCCTACAGCTGTGTCTGTCCGGAGCTCACTGGCACGGGAAACTCTGAAGGCCCAGAATATTTTATACAATGTTTCAAGTTTGCTAGCATGAGTTTCTGGGCGACCCAGTTGATAGTTGAAACAATGTTTAAAGTTCATTGCAGACAGGCCATGCGTAGCCAATGTGATTTATAGGATATATTTTTTTCAGGATATTTTCTACCTGCAGGCTGCAATGTTTTTATGTGTTGGCATTATGTAGGCTATTTTTATATAGTTGGCAATGGCAATAAAAGTTACTTTTAGAGTTGTTTAATTTTCATTTAGATTTAGATAGAATGTTAATTAACCACAGACAATGATTTTGAGATACAAGGACTGTTTTAAATGAAATGTGCATATTCAAATCATAACTGGCACACATATTGGTAGAAATTGTAAGGTAAATTGGCACTCCAAATGGATAAGGTTGCCGACCGCTGGTGTAGCCTATAACCGGCAACTTCAGGAGCGTAACGGCCAGAAGGAGGGTCGGGGACAGGTTTTTTATTTTGGTTAGGCTATCTTGATCTCTGGCTCACTCTTGAATAATTTATGTGTCTTAATTATTTAACCTCTACGGGATCGGTGTCCCGTATACGGGACGGTTGAGCTAACGTGCGCCAATGTGATTAGCATGACTGTTGTAAGTAACAGCAAACTTTCCAGGACATAGACATGTCTTATATGGGCAGAAAGCATAAATTCTTGTTAATCTAACTGCACTGTCCAATTTACAGTAGCTGTTACAGTAAAAAAAAAAAACATGCTATTGTTTGAGGAGAGTGCACAACAACAAAAAACGTATCAAGGCAACTGGTTTGATACATTCACCTCTGAAGGTAAATAATGTACTTACATTCAGTAATCTTGCTCTGATTTGTCATCCTAAGGGTCCCATAGATAAAATGTAGCATAGTTTTGTTTGATAAAATCAATTTTTATATTCAAATGTAGGAACTGGGTTCTACAGTTTGAACCCCTGCTGTCTCTGGCTCCACACCCACCCCGCCCGGCCATCTAGATGTGTGAAAGTTTGTGTATAAGCTAATGTTCCATCATGTATGACATTCCTGGGAGTGTGTAAACTTACATTACTATAGTCTATAGTAGTAGAAAATGTATCAATTGACCAATGCAGCACATTTGGGCAGACTTGATACAAAATAGTCCAGTATTACAATGCTTCACTGGATCAATCTGAAACTTTGCACACACACTGCTGCCATCTAGTGGCCAAAATTGCGCCTAAACTGCAATATTACATTGTGGCCTTTCTCTTGCGTTTCAAAGATGATGGAACAAAAATAATAATAGAAAACACATGTTTTTTTGTTTGTATTATCTTTTACCAGATCTAATGTGTTTATTCTCCAACATTAATTTAACATTTCCACAAACTTCAAAGTGTTTCCTTTCAAATGGTATCAAGAATATGCATATCCTTGCTTCATGTCCTGAGCTACAGGCAGTTAGATTTGGGTATGTCATTTTAGGCGAAAATTGAAAAAAAGCGTCCGATCCTTAAGAGGTTAGTCCAACAGCGTGCTTAAAGCATCAGACAACTTATTGGCAGACTAAATAGCCTTGGTTTCTCAAATGACTGCCTCGCCTGGTTCACCAACTACTTCTCAGATAGAGTTCAGTGTGTCAAATCGGAGGGCCTGTTGTCTGGACCTATGGCAGTCTCTATGGGGGTGCCACAGGGTTCAATTCTTGGGCCGACACTTTTCTCCGTGTATATCAATGATGTCGCTCTTGCTGCTGGTGACTCTCAGATCCACCTCTACGCAGACGACACCATTTTGTATACATCTGGCCCTTCATTGGACACTGTGTTAACAAACCTCCAAACGAGCTTCAATGCCATACAACACTCCTTCAGTAGCCTCCAACTGCTCTTAAACACTAGTAAAACTAAATGCATGCTTTTCAATCGAACGCTGCTGGCACCCGCCCACCGGACTAGAATCACCACTCTCGACGGGTCTGACCTAGAGTATGTGGACAACTACAAATACCTAGGTGTCTGGTTAGACTGTAAACTCTCCTTCCAGACTCACATTAAGAATCTCCAATCCAAAGTTAAATCTAGAATCAGCTTCCTATTTCGCAACAAAGCCTCCTTCACTCATGCTGCCAAACATGCCCTCGTAAAACTGACTATCCTACCGATCCTTGACTTCGGCGATGTCATTTACAAAATAGCCTCCAACACTCTACTCAGCAAATTGGATGTAGTCTATAACAGTGCCATCCGTTTTGTCTCCAAAGCCCCATACACTACCCACCACTGTGACCTGTACGCTCTCGTTGGCTGGCCCTCACTACATGTTCGTCGTCAAACCCACTGGCTCCAGGCCATCTATAAATCACTGCTAGGCAAATCCCCGCCTTATCTTAGCTCATTGGTCACCATAGCAGCACCCACCCGTAGTCTGCGCTCCAGCAGGTATATCTCACTGGTCATTCCCAAAGCCAACCCCTCCTTTGGCCGCCATTCCTTCCAGTTCTCTGCTGCCAATAACTGGAACGAATTGCAAAAATCTCTGAAGCTGGAGACTCTTATCTCCCTCACTAACTTTAAGCATCAGTTGTCAGAGCACCTTACCGATCACTGCACCTGTACACAGCCCATCTGAAATTAGCCCACCCAACTACCTCATCCTTATATTGTTATTTATTTTGCTCCTTTGCACCCCAGTATCTCTATTTGCACATAATCTCTTGCACATCTAGCATTCCAGTGTTAATACTAATTGTAATTAATTTGCACTATAGCCTATTTATTGCCTTACCTCCATAACTTGCTACATTTGCACACACTGTATATATATTTTCTGTTGTATTTTTGACTTTATGTTTTTTTTTTACCCCATATGTAACTCTGTGTTGTTGTTTTTATCGCACTGCTTTGCTTTATCTTGGCCAGGTCGCAGTTGTAAATGAGAACTTGTTCTCAACTGGCTTACCTGGTTAAATAAAGGTGAAATAAAAAAATAAAAACTTCAGCACATAGTTGATTTTATTAAAACACATAGGGTGTGTCTATATATGGAAAAATACACGTAAAAAATGTGGCCCTTTTGATTGGTCGAAAGAAAAGACTTGTCTTGGTCGACTAAGATTTTTTTTGTCTGGTACAGCATTAATATAAATGCAGGAAATTAGCTTTAGATGCCCAGGTATGTCCCCCCCACTTCTAAAACCAAAGTTGCGTTCCTGGTAACAGGTACATTATCCATTTCAATTGATATGTTTATGAAACACGTACCCACAGGCTGTCACTCATAGGAAAAGTTGAGTTGAGTTGAGATGCAGCATTCATGTCTCTCTCCCCCTCTCTGAGACAATTGAGACATGGATTGTGTATTTGTGCGGTTCAGAGGGTGAATGGGCAAGACAAAATATTTAAGTGCCTTTGAACGGGGTATGGTAGTAGGTGCCAGGCGCATTGGTTTGTGTTAAGAGCTGCAACGCTGCTGGGTTTTTCACTCTCTGAATGGCACACATACACAATCCTGTTTCCCATGTGTATCAAGAATGGTCCTCCACCAAAAGGACATCCAGCACACTTGACACAACTGCGGGAAGCATTGGAGTCAGAATGGGCCAGCATCCCTGTGGAATGCTTTCGACACCTTGTCCATGCCCCGACGAATTGAGGCTGTTCTGAGAGCAAAAGCAGGGGGGTGCAACTCAATATTAGGAACGTGCTCCTGATGTTTGGTATACTCAGTGTATGTTACTGTGTGTGTGTGTGTGTGTGTGTGTGTGTGTGTGTGTGTGTGTGTGTGTGTGTGTGTGTGTGTGTGTGTGTGTGTGTGTGTGTGTGTGTGTGTGTGTGTGTGTGTGTGTGCGTGTGTGTGTGTGTACACAGCTATTTTTAGAAATGTCATATTGTAGTTATGTCAGGGGCCTGTATGTTGATGGAATGTGCATATTTGGGAGTCATTTGGGAGAATGTCTGTTTTTCGTTTATTGCCATGGTTCTGGTGTCAGAGGAGTTGAAGTGTCAGTCAGTGCATCTCGTTGTCCCAGTCTCTATTACCTCTCTATCACTGGAGAATTGGAAGCGTAACATTTTCCCCGAACAGGAACGTTCACACTCCAACCACCGCCAACCACAACCGCTAGGAATGGCCAACATCAGTCACAGTGACCGTTGGCCAAACAACGCAGAGGAGCGGTCTTCTGTGTGTCTGCGTCATCCCTGACCATGTTGTATGGGGTGAGAGGGTGAGATCAGTGTGTGTGTGTTGGTGTCTACAGGGTGAGGTCAGTGTGTAAATATAGTCCTGTCTCTAGGCATGTGCTCTCTCTCTCTGACGTCCAGACAGTCTTTGTCTGACAAGGAAAAATGCTACAGTCTCCTGCATTTTTGGTCAAAACACAACGTGAGAGGAGGGGAAACGAGGGAGGAGAGAAGGGGGAGAGGAGGAAGGGAGACAGGATAGAGGGGGAGGCTAAATACTTTGTGTTAGAGTAAAACATTATTTTTTTTTAATAATTGTCCTGCTAAAAATCTTAGCTCCATAGCAGCCATTTGGATGAAGTGTTTTTCCTTTGGTGGGAACTGGGAAAGTGAAGTCAGAGTGTGTGTGTGTCTGTGTCTGTGTGTGTGTCTGTGTCTGTGTCAGTGTCTGTGTGTGTGTGTGTGTGTGTGTGTGTGTGTGTGTGTGTGTGTGTGTGTGTGTGTCTGTGTGTTTGTGTGTGTGTGTGTGTGTGTGTGTGTGTGTGTGTGTGTGTGTGTCTGTGTGTCTGTGTGTCTGTGTGTCTGTGTTTTTGTGTGTGTGTGTGTGTGTGTGTGTGTGTGTATGCGCATGCGTGTGGGTGTGTGTGTGTGTGTCTTGTAAGTCATAGTTTGCTGTAATCATGGTTTTCTGTAAGTCATGGTTTGTATTGACCCAGGACAGTCTGGTCCAGATTAAAGCTCTAGTCATGTCCAGCATGTTCACAGCACTGCCAACCCTCACTGACTCACTCCTCACCCTGGCCATGCACTGACACTCAGAGACAGCGAGAGGAGGAGGAAGGGACTGGGGTGGAGAGATTATGAGAGAGAGAGAGAGAGAGAGAGAGAGAGAGAGAGAGAGAGAGAGAGAGAGAGA
>NW_028160789.1:0-7500 GCF_964263955.1 Coregonus lavaretus
TCCACTCCCCCCTTCACTCGTCCCTCCACTCCTCCCTCCACTCCTCCCTCCACTGTCCCCCTCCACTCCTCCCTCCACTCCTCCCTCCACTCCTCCCTCCACTGTCCCCCTCCACTCCTCCCCACTCCTCCCCACCCTCCCTCCACTGTCCCCTCCACTCCTCCCTCCACTCCTCCCTCCACTGTCCCCCTCCACTCCTCCACCACTCCTCCCTCCACTGTCCCCCCTCCACTCCTCCCTCCACTCCTCCCTCCACTGTCCCCCTCCACTCTCCTTCCACTCCTCTCTCCACTCCCCCCTCCACTCCCCCCCTCCACTCCTCCTCCACTGTCCCCCTCCACTCCTCCTCCACACCTCCTCCACTCCCCCCCTCCACCCTCCACTCCCCCTCCACTGTCCCCCTCCACTCCTCCCTCCACTCCTCCCACCACTCCTCCCACCCACTCCACCCCTCACTCCTCCCTTCACAACACCTCCCTCCACTCATCCCTCCACTGTCCCCCTCCACTCCTCCCTCCACTCTACCCTCCACCTCCACCACCACTGTCCCCCACCACTCCTCCCTCCACTCCTCCATCCACACCCCCCTCCACTGTCCCCATCCACTCCCCCCTCCACTCCCCCTCCACTCCTCCCTCCACTCCTCCCTCCACTGTCCCCCTCCACTCCTCCCTCCCACTGTCCCCCTCCACTCCTCCTCCCTCCACTCTCCCTCCACTCCCCCCTCCACTCCTCCCTCCACTCCCCCTCCACTCCTCCCTCCACTCCTCCCTCCACTGTCCCCCTCCACTCCCCCCTCCACTCCTCCCTCCACTCCCCCCTTCACTCCTCCCTCCACTGTCCCCCTCCACTCCTCCCTCCACTGTCCCCCTCCACTCCTCCCTCCACTCCTCCTCCACTCCTCCCTCCACTGTCCCCCTCCACTCCCCCCTCCACTCCTCCCTCCACTGTCCCCCTCCACTCCCTCCCTCCACTCCTCCTCCACTGTCCCCCTCCACTCCCCCCTCCACTCCTCCCTCCACTGTCCCCCTCCACTCCCCCCTCTACTCCTCCCTCCACTCCTCCCCTCACTGTCCCCCTCCACTCCTCCCTCCACTGTCCCCCTCCACCCCCCCCTCCACTCCCCCCTCCACTGTCCTCCTCCCTCCACTCCTCCCTCCACTGTCCCCCTCCACTCCTCCCTCCACTGTCCTCCTCCACTCCTCCCTCCACTCCCCCCTCCACTCCTCCTCCACTGTCCTCCTCCACTCCTCCTCCACTCCTCCCTCCACTGTCCCCTCCACTCCTCCCTCCACTGTCCCCCTCCACTCCTCCCTCCACTCCCCCCCTCCACTGTCCCCCTCCACTCCCCCCTCCACTCCTTTCCCACCTCCACTCCCGTTCTTTATCCCTATCCCCTCCACTCCTCCCTCCACTCCCCCCTCCACTCCCCCCTCCCACTCGTCCCTTCACTCGTCCCTCCACTCCTCCCTCCACTCCTCCCTCCACTCCTCCTCCACTGTCCCCCTCCACTCCTCCCTCCACTCCTCCCTCCACTGTCTCCCTCCACTCCTCCCCTCCACTCCTCCCTCCACTCCTCCCTCCACTCCTCCCTCCACTGTCCCCCTCCACTCCTCCCTCCACTCCTCCCTCCACTGTCCTCCCTCCACTCCTCCTTCCCCTCCTCCCTCCACTCCCCCCTCCACTGTCCCCCTCCACTCCTCCCTCCACTCCCCCTCCACTCCTCCCTCCACTCCTCCCTCCACTGTCCCCCTCCACTCCTCCCTCCACTCCTCCCCTCCACTGTCCCCCTCCACTGTCCCCCTCCACTGTCCTCCCTCCACTCCCACCTCCACTCCTCCCTCCACTCCCCCCTCCACTCCCCTCCACTCCTCCCTCCACTCCTCCCTCCACTCCTCCCTCCACTCCTCCCTCCACTCCCCCCTCCAGTCCTCCCTCACCTCCCCATCCTCTCCTCCCTCCACTCCTCCCTCCACTGTCCCCCTCCACCTCCTCCCTCCACTCCTCCCTCCACTCCTCCCTCCACTCCTCCCTCCACTGTCCCCCTCCACTCCCCCCCTCCACTCCTCCCTCCACTGTCCCCCTCCACTCCTCCCTCCACTCCTCCCTCCACTCCTCCCTCCACTCCCCCTCCACTCCTCCCTCCACTCCTCCCTCCACTGTCCCCCTCCACTCTCCTCCCTCCACTCCTCCCCTCCACTGTCCCCCTCCGCTCCCCCCTCCACTCCTCCCTCCACTGTCCCCCCCTCCACTCCCCCCCTCCACTCCTCCCTCCACTGTCCCCCTCTACTCCTCCCTCCACTCCTCCCTCCACTGTCCCCCTCCACTCCCCCCTCCACTCCTCCCTCCACTCCCCCCTCCACTGTCCTCCTCCACTCCTCCCTCCACTCCTCCCTCCACTGTCCCCCCCTCCACTTCCCCCCCTCCACTGTCCCTCCTCCACTCCCCCCCCTCCACTGTCCCCCTCCACTCCCCCCTCCACTGTCCCCCTCCACTCCTCCCTCCACTCCTCCCTCCACTCCTCCCTCCACTCCCCCCCTCCACTCCTCCCTCCACTGTCCTCCTCCACTCCTCCCTCCATTCCTCCCTCCACTGTCCCCCTCCACTCCTCCCTCCACTGTCCCCCTCCACTCCTCCCTCCACTCCCCCCTCCACTGTCCCCCTCCACTCCCCCCTCCACTCCTTTCCCCCACTCCACTCCCGTTCTTTATCCCTATCAATATGTACATGTGTACTTAAATAACCTCTTACCCCCTGCACATCGACTAGGTACTTGTACCCCATGTATATAGCCAAGCTTTCATTGCCCATTGTGTATTTATTCCTTGTGTTAATATCTGTTTTCCTATCATTATTATTGTATTGTATTCTGCATTGTTGGGAAGGGCCCGTCAGTAAACATTTCACTGTTAGTCTACACCTGTTGTTTACCAAGTATGTGACAACTAAAATTTGATTGACCGATTTACCCCTCCACTCACCCTGCCTGCCCCCCTCCACTCACCCCTGCCTGCCCCCCTCCACTCACCCTGCCTGCCCCCCTCCACTCACCCTGCCTGCCCCCCTCCACTCACCCTGCCTGCCTGCCCCCCTCCACTCACCCTGCCTGCCCCCCTCCACTCAACCTGCCTGCCCCCCTCCACTCACCCTGCCTGCCCCCCTCCACTCACCCTGCCTGCCCCCCCCCACTCACCCTGCCTGCCCCCCCTCCACTCACCCTGCCTGCCTGCCCCCCTCCACTCACCCTGCCTGCCCCCCTCCACTCACCCTGCCTGCCCCCCTTCCACTCACCCTGCCTGCCCCCCTCCACTCACCCTGCCCTGCCCCATTCCACTCACCCCTGCCTGCCCCCCCTCCACTCACCCTGCCTGCCCCCCCTCCACTCACCCTGCCTGCCTGCCCCCCTCCACTCACCCAAACTGCCTGCCCCCCTCCACTCACCCTGCCTGCCCCCCTTCCACTCACCCTGCCTGCCTGCCCCCTCCACTCACCCTGCCTGCCTGCCCCCTTCCACTCACCCCTGCCTGCCCCCCCTTCCACTCACCCTGCCTGCTCCCCTCCACTCACCCTGCCTGCCTGCCCCCCTCCACTCACCCTGCCTGCCTGCACCCTTCCACTCACCCTGCCTGCCCCCCTCCACTCACCCTGCCTGCCCCCCCTCCACTCACCCTGCCTGCCTGCCCCCCTCCACTCACCCTGCCTGCCCCCTCCACTCACCCTGCCTGCCCCCCCTCCACTCACCCTGCCTGCCTGCCCCCCTCCACTCACCCTGCCTGCCCCCCTCCACTCACCCTGCCTGCCCCTTCCACTCACCCTGCCTGCCCCCCCTCCACTCACCCTGCCTGCCCCATTCCACTCACCCTGCCTGCCCCCTCCACCTCACCCTGCCTGCCCCCCCCTCCACTCACCCTGCCTGCCTGCCCCCCTCCACTCACCCTAACTGCCTGCCCCCCCTCCACTCACCCTGCCTGCCCCCTTCCACTCACCCTGCCTGCCTGCCCCCTTCCACTCACCCTGCCTGCCTGCCCCCTTCCACTCACCCTGCATGCCCCCCCTTCCACTCACCCTGCCTGCTCCCCTCCACTCACCCTGCCTGCCTGCCCCCCTCCACTCACCCTGCCTGCCTGCACCCTTCCACTCACCCTGCCTGCCCCCCTCCACTCACCCTGCCTGCCCCCCCTCCACTCACCCTAACTGCCTGCCCACCCTCACTCACCCTGCCTGCCCCCTTCCACTCACCCTGCCTGCCCCCTTCCACTCACCCTGCCTGCCTGCCCCCTTCCACTCACCCTGCCTGCCCCCCCTTCCACTCACCCTGCCTGCTCCCCTCCACTCACCCTGCCTGCCTGCCCCCCTCCACTCACCCTGCCTGCCTGCCCCCCCTCCACTCACCCTGCCTAACCCCTTCCACTCACCCTGCCTGCCCTTTTCCACTCACCCTGCCTGCCTGCCCCTTCCACTCACACTGCCTGCCCCCCTTCCACTCACCCTACCTGCCCCCCTCCACTCACCCTGCCTGCTTGCCCCCTCCACTCACCCTGCCTGCCTGCCCCCCTTCCACTCACCCTGCCCCACCTTCCACTCACCCTGCCTGCCCCCTTCCACTCACCCTGCCTGCCCCCCCTCCACTCACCCTGCCTGCCTGCCCCCTTCCACTCACCCTGCCTGCCCCCTTCCACTCACCCTGCCTGCCCCCCTCCACTCACCCTGCCTGCCCCCCTCCACTCCACCCTGCCTGCCCCCTTCCACTCACCCTGCCTGCCCCCCTTCCACTCACCCTACCTGCCCCCCTCCACTCACCCTGCCTGCCTAACCCCCTCCACTCACACCTGCCTGCCTGCCCCCCTTCCACTCACCCTGCCCCCCCTTCCACTCACCCTGCCTGCCCCCTTCCACTCACCCTGCCTGCCCCCCCTCCACTCACCCTGCCTGCCTGCCCCCTTCCACTCACCCTTCCTGCCCCCTTCCACTCACCCTGCCTGCCCCCCTCCACTCACCCTGCCTGCCCCCCTCCACTCACCCTGCCTGCCCCCTTCCACTCACCCTGCCTGCCCCCCTCCACTCACCCTGCCTGCCCCCCCTCCACTCACCCTGCCTGCCTGCCCCCCTCCACTCACCCTGCCTGCCTGCCCCCCCTCCACTCACCCTGGCTGCCCCCTTCCACTCATCCTGCCTGCCCTGCCCCCTTCCACTCACCCTGCCTGCCTGCCTGCCCCTTCCACTCACCCTGCCTGCCCCCCCTTCCACTCACCCTACCTGCCCCCCTCCACTCACCCTGCCTGCCTGCCCCCCTCCACTCACCCTGCCTGCCTGCCCCCCTTCCACTCACCCTGCCTGCCTGCCCCCTTCCACTCACCCTGCCTGCCCCCCCTTCCACTCACCCTACCTGCCCCCCTCCACTCACCCTGCCTGCCTGCCCCCCTCCACTCACCCTGCCTGCTGCCCCCTCCACTCACCCTGCCTGCCCCCCTCCACTCACCCTGCTTGCCCCCTTCCACTCACCCTGCCTGCCTGCCCCCTCCACTCACCCTGCCTGCCCCCCTCCACTCACCCTACCTACCTGCCCCCCTCCACTCACCCTGCCTGCCCCCTCCACTCACCCTGCCTGCCACCTCCACTCACCCTGCCTGCCCCCCTCCACTCACCCTGCCTGCCCCCTTCCACTCACCCTACCTGCCTGCCCCCCTCCACTCACCCTGCCTGCCCCCCTCCACTCACCCTGCCTGCCCCCTTCCACTCACCCTGCCTGCCCCCCTTCCACTCACCCTGCCTGCCCCCCTTCCACTCACCCTGCCTGCCTGCCCCCCTCCACTCACCCTGCCTGCCTGCCCCCCTTCCACTCACCCTGCCTGCCCCCCTCCACTCACCCTGCCTGCCCCCCTCCACTCACCCTGCCTGCCCCCTTCCACTCACCCTGCCCTGCCTGCCCCCCTCCACTCACCCTGCCTGCCCCCCCTCCACTCACCCTGCCTGCCCCCCTCCACTCACCCTGCCTGCCTGCCCCCTTCCACTCACCCTGCCTGCCCCCTTCCACTCACCCTACCTGCCTGCCCCCCTCCACTCACCCTGCCTGCCTGCCCCCCTCCACTCACCCTGCCTGCCTGCCCCCCTTCCACTCACCCTGCCTGCCCCCCTTCCACTCACCCTGCCTGCCTGCCCCCCCTCCACTCACCCCTGCTGCCCCCCTTCCACTCACCCTGCCTGCCTGCCCCCCCTCCACTCACCCTGCCTGCCCCCCCTTCCACTCACCCTGCCTACCCCCCCTCCACTCACCCTGCCTGCCCCCCTCCACTCACCCTGCCTGCCCCCCCTCCACTCACCCTGCTGCCCCCCTCCACTCACCCTGCCTGCCCCCCTTCCACTCACCCTGCCTGCCCCTCTCCACTCACCCTGCCTGCCCCCCTTCCACTCACCCTGCCTGCCCCCCTTCCACTCACCCTGCCTGCCTGCCCCCCCTCCACTCACCCTGCCTGCCCCCCCTTCCACTCACCCTGCCTGCCCCCCCTCCACTCACCCTGCCTGCCCCCCTCCACTCACCCTGCCTGCCCCCCCTCCACTCACCCTGCCTGCCTGCCCCCCTTCCACTCACCCTGCCTGCCCCCCCTCCACTCACCCTGCCTGCCCCCCCTCCACTCACCCTGCCTGCCCCTCTCCACTCACCCTGCCTGCCTGCCCCCCTCCACTCACCCTGCCTGCCCCCCCTCCACTCACCCTGCCTGCCCCCTTCCACTCACCCTGCCTGCCTGCCCCCCCTCCACTCACCCTGCCTGCCTGCCCCCCTCCACTCAACCTGCCTGCCTGCCCCCCTCCACTCACCCTGCCTGCTGCCCCCCTCCACTCACCCTGCCTGCCTGCCCCCTCCACTCACCCTGCCTGCCTGTCCCCCTCCACTCACCCTGCCTGCCCCCTTCCACTCACCCTGCCTGCCCCCTTCCCCTCACCCTGCCTGCCTGTCCCCCTCCACTCACCCTGCCTGCCCCCTTCCACTCACCCTGCCTGCCCCCCTTCCACTCACCCTGCCTGCCTGCCCCCCTCCACTCACCCTGCCTGCCCCCCTCCACTCACCCTGCCTGCCTGCCCCCATTCCACTCCTGGGTTGAAGAGGACGGTGGGTAAACATAACATACAATTATTCAAAGTCACACTGACATTATACAGAAGCATCTGTGGGGAAAGCAGAATATGTATGTTGTGTGGAGCAGGTGACCACTGTTTTCTCTACTATTAATAACCTGGAGCAGGTGACCACTGTTTCTCTACTATTAATAACCTGGAGCAGGTGACCACTGTTTCTCTACTATTAATAACCTGGAGCAGGTGACCACTGTTTCCCTACTATTAATAACCTGGAGCAGGTGACCACTGTTTCTCTACTATTAATAACCTGGAGCAGGTGACCACTGTTTCTCTGCTATTAATAACCTGGAGCAGGTGACCACTGTTTCTCTGCTATTAATAACCTGGAGCAGGGACCACTGTTTCTCTGCTATTAATAACCTG
>NW_028160789.1:12500-35000 GCF_964263955.1 Coregonus lavaretus
TAACAAATGGAAGAGTAGCTGAACCGAGCTCCTGGCTCTCACAATGAAACAATCACTCACAAAGACAAGGGGAACAGAGGGAACACTTATACACATACTAATTAGGGGAATGAGCACCAGGTGTGTGTGATTGACAAGACAAGACAAGTGGAGTGATGAGAATGGGATCGGCAGTAGCTAGTAAGCCGGTGACGACGAACGCCGAAACCTGCCCCGAACAAGGAGGGGAGGCAGCCTCGGAGGAAGCCGTGACAATGTCACATGCACAAGTACAGTGAAATGACTTTCTTGCAAACTCAAAGCCCAACAATGCAATAATCATTAACAATGTATTACCAGAAAAAAAACACACAAGAAATAAGAATAGGAAATATGAAATAGACAATAAAGTAAGTAAGTAAACAACTATACACAGGAAATATTTAGAAAATCGGTTCCAATAACATATTAACAATGTGCAGGGATACTGGAGTGATGGAGGTAGATATGTATAGGGGTAAGGTGACTATATACAGGGTCAGTTCCAGTACCATATTAACAATGTGCAGGGATACTGGAGTGATGGAGGTAGATATGTATAGGGGTCAGGTGACTATATACAGGGTCAGTTCCAGTACCATATTAACAATGTGCAGGGATACTGGAGTGATGGAGGTAGATATGTATAGGGGTCAGGTGACTAGGCAACAGGATATAAGATAAACAGAGTAGCAGCAGCTTGTATGTGAGTGGGTGTGTAGAGTCAGTATAAATGCATGTGCATATTATGTGTGAGTGATCAGATAATGGAGTGAGTGTTTGTGTGAGTGTTGGAGTGACAGTGTGTGTGAGTGTGTAGGGCCCTGTGAGTGTACTGAAATATATGGTCAATAAAGATACAAGGTGAACTCGGTCTGTGTAGCAATTCTGTTAGCTATTTATCAGTCTTATTGCTTGGGGATAGAAGCTGTTCAAGAGCCTGTTGGTGTCAGATTTGATGCTCTGGTACCTCTTGCCATGTGGCAGCAGAGAAAATAGTCTATGGTTTGGGTGGTTGGGGTCTTTGACGATTTTCCTGGCCTTCTTTTCACACCGCCTGATATAGAGGTCCTGGATGGCAGGGAGCTCTGGTATAGAGGTCCTGGATGGCAGGGAGCTCTGATATAGAGGTCCTGGATGGCAGGGAGCTCTGGTATAGAGGTCCTGGATGGCAGGGAGCTCTGATATAGAGGTCCTGGATGGCAGGGAGCTCTGGTATAGAGGTCCTGGATGGCAGGGAGCTCTGGTATAGAGGTCCTGGATGGCAGGGAGCTCTGGTATAGAGGTCCTGATGGCAGGGAGCTCTGGTATAGAGGTCCTGGATGGCAGGGAGCTCTGGTATAGAGGTCATGGATGGCAGGGAGCTCTGGTATAGAGGTCCTGGATGGCATGGAGCTCTGGTATAGAGGTCATGGATGGCAGGGAGCTCTGGAAAAGAGGTCCTGGATGGCAGGGAGCTCTGATATAGAGGTCCTGGATGGCAGGGAGCTCTGGTAAAGAGGTCCTGGATGGCAGGGAGCTCTGGTAAAGAGGTCCTGGATGGCAGGGAGCTCTGATATAGAGGTCCTGGATGGCAGGGACCTCTGGTATAGAGGTCCTGGATGGCAGGGAGCTCTGGTATAGAGGTCCTGGATGGCAGGGAGCTCTGGTATAGAGGTCCTGGATGGCAGGGAGCTCTGATATAGAGGTCCTGGATGGCAGGGAGCTCTGGTATAGAGGTCCTGGATGGCAGGGAGCTCTGGTATAGAGGTCCTGGATGGCAGGGAGCTCTGGTATATAGGTTTTGGATGGCAGGGAGCTCTGCCCCAGAAATACACTGGGCTCTCTGCACCACCCTCTTTAACGCCTTGCGATGGAGGGCGGTGCTATTGCCACACCAAGCAGTGATGCAGCCGGTCAATATGCTCTCAGTGGTACAGCTGTGGAACCTTTTAAGCATTTGAGGGCCCATGCCAAACTTTTTCAACCTCCTGAGGGTGAAGAGGCACTATCGCGCCTTCTATACGGCTGTGCGTGTGTTTGGAACTTGAAGCTGTCTACCTGCTCCACTGCCCCCCCCCCCCCCCCCCCCCCCCCCCAAATCCCCATATAAATCTGTCAGTTTAAGCTAGAGATGTCTGTGTTTTTGCATTGGATGCATCTCAATCCACCGCCTCCTCCGATGTCGCACTTCCGATGTCAGCGGGGAAACATGACAGAGCTAGAGTGGTGTGTTTGTCAGACCGTGAGACGTCCCGAAAATCAGTCTTCTCACAAAATCGTCTGTAGCGTCCGAATGGCTTGGCCTATAATGGCTTGGCCTATAATGGTTTGGCCTATAATGGTTTGGCCTATAATGGTTTGGCCTATAATGGTTTGGCCTATAATGGTTTGGCCTATAATGGTTTGGCCTATAATGGTTTGGCCTATAATGGTTTGGCCTATAATGGTTTGGCCTGGAAACTACTATGACCCCTTTATGGAAAGATGAGACTCTTACGAACATGATATTGTTCTCTGTTTTATGCCCACAAGTGTCTTGGGATCATCTGACGTCGGTACCGCCGATCCGATCCGCCGATCTGCCAACTTCTGTCTGTAGCGTCTGAAAAGTTTTGACTACAATAAAATGGATTTCATTGTCATTCTTTTGTCAACGATCTACACAAAATGTGCAACATTTGTACAAGATTTATGAAAAACAAAACCCTAATATATCTTCATTAGGTATTATACCCCCTGAATTAAAGGCGAATTTGATTTGAATTGAAACGTAATAGGGCCTATTTAAAATGTTTATAATTAGTAGGCTGACGCCAATACAGTGCATTCGGAAAGTATTCACACCCCTTGACAGCCGTATTCTAAAATTGATTACATAGTTTTTTCCCCCAACTAATCAATCTACACATAATACCCCATAACGATAAAGCAAAAACAGGTTTTTAGAAATTTTGCAAATTTATAACAAATAAAAACTGAAATATCACATTTACATAAGTATTCAGACCCTTTACTCAGTACTTTGTTGAAGCACCTTCGGCAGCGATTACAGCCTCGAGCCTTCTTGGGTATGACGCTACAAGCTTGGAACACCTACAGTACACACAATTCCCCATAATGACATAGTAAAAACATGTTTTTAGAAATGTTTGAAAATGTGTTAAAAATGAAATACAGAATTCTTGTATTCAAACAACTGAGTCAATACATGTTAGAATCACCTTTGGCATCGATTACAGCTGTGAGTCTTTTTGGGTAAGTATCTAAGAGCTTTGCACATCTGGATTGTACTTGAAAATATAGAGAGTGGTACTCAGTGACGTGTTGTGTTGGATTTGCCCCAAACATGACGCTTTGTATTCAGGACATAAAGTTAATTTCTTTTCCACATTTTTTACAGTTTTACTTTATTTAGTGCCTTATTGCAAACAGGATGCATGTTTTTTGTTTCGTTCGGTACAATCTTCCTTATTTTAACTCTGTAATTTAAGTTAGTATAGTGGAGTAATTCAAATGTTGTTGATCCATCCTCTGTTTTCTCTTATCACAGCAATTAAACTCTGTAACTGTTTTAAAGTCACCATTGGCCTCATGGTGAAATCCCTGAGCGGTTGCCTTCCTCTCCGGCAACTGAGTGAGGAAGGACGCCTGTATCTTTGTAGTGACTGGGTGTATTGATACACCATTCAAAGTGTAATTAATAACTTCACCATGCTCAAAGGGATATTCAATGTCTGATTATTTATTTTTTTACTCATCTACCAATAGGTGCCCTTCTTTGCGAGGCATTGGAAAACCTCCCTGGTCTTTGGGGTTGAATCTGTGTTTGAAATGCACTGCTCGACTGAGGGACCTTACAGATAATTGTATGTGTGGGCACAGAGATGAGGTGGTCATTCAAAAATCATGTTAACCACTATTATTGCACAAAGAGTGAGTCCATGCAACTTATTATGTAACTTGTTAAGCACATTTTTACTCCTGAACTTATTTAGGCTTGCCATATCAAAGTGGTTGAATACTTATTGACTTACGATATGTCAGCTTTTCATTTTAAATGAATTTGTAATAAATAAAAAAACATAATTCCACTTTGACATGATGGTGTATTGTGTGTAGACCTGACCTCCCTACAACGCTCCTGATGAGGTGGCGGATGGTCTCCTGAGGGATCTCCTCCCAGACCTGGACTAAAGCATCCGCCAACTCCTGGACAGTCTGTGGTGCAACGTGGCGTTGGTGGATGGAGCGAGACATGATGTCCCAGATGTGCTCAATTGGATTCAGGTCTGGGGAATGGGCGGTCCATAGCATCAATGCCTTCCTCTTTCAGGAACTGCTGACACACTCCAGCCACATGAGGTCTAGCATTGTCTTGCATTAGGAGGAACCCAGGGCCAACCGCACCAGCATATGGTCTCACAAGGGGTCTGAGGATCTCATCTCGGTACCTAATGGCAGTCAGGCTACCTCTGGTGAGCACATGGAGGGCTGTGCGGCCCCCCAAAGAAATGCCACCCCACACCATGACTGACCCACCGCCAAACCGGTCATGCTGGAGGATGTTGCAGGCAGCAGAACGTTCTCCACGGCGTCTCCAGACTCTGTCACGTCTGTCACATGTGCTCAGTGTGAACCTGCTTTCATCTGTGAAGAGCACAGGGCACCAGTGGCGAATTTGCCAATCTTTGTGTTCTCTGGCAAATGCCAAACGTCCTGCACGGTGTTGGGCTGTAAGCACAACCCCCACCTGTGGACGTCGGGCCCTCATACCACCCTCATGGAGTCTGTTTCTGACAGTTTGAGCAGACACATGCACATTTGTGGCCTGCTGGAGGTCATTTTGCAGGGCTCTGGCAGTGCTCCTCCTGCTCCTCCTTGCACAAAGGTGGAGGTAGCGGTCCTGCTGCTGGGTTGTTGCCCTCCTACGGTCTCCTCCACGTCTCCTGATGTACTGGCATGTCTCCTGGTAGCGCCTCCATGCTCTGGACACTACGGTGACAGACACAGCAAACCTTCTTGCCACAGCTCGCATTGATGTGCTTTCCTGGATGAGCTGCACTACCTGAGCCACTTGTGTGGGTTGTAGACTCCGTCTCATGCTACCACTAGAGTGAAAGCACCGGCAGCATTCAAAAGTGACCAAAACATCAGCCAGGAAGCATAGGAACTGAGAAGTGGTCTGTGGTCACCACCTGCAGAACCACTTCTTTATTGGGGGTGTCTTGCTAATTGCCTATAATTTCCACCTGTTGTCTATTCCATTTGCACAACAGCATGTGAAATGTATTGTCAATCAGTGTTGCTTCCTAAGTGGACAGTTTGATTTCACAGAAGTGTGATTGACTTGGAGTTACATTGTGTTGTTTAAGTGTTCCCTTTATTTTTTTGAGCAGTGTATATATATATATCAATTTTGAACAGGATTATCTATTTTGGATGCAATTTGAATGGAATTGATGGAGAGGGACTCATGCTCCTGTTAAAGCAACAATATTTGAGTGATACGCTGTTTAAATGTTTATTTTATTTGTATATAATACTTTTTACAATAAAAAAATACGGTGACCCCCAAACGCCAGATGGAGATGTGTAATTTCGACAGGCATTCGGTCCATATATTACTGTAGCATAGGCTATGTCACAAGAAAAAAAAGTTACCATGATGAGATGATATGCATTGTGAACTGCGCTCCATAATAAGACACGCTGTCTGTCCCCACCCTGAGCGTTGACGATTGAATCATGGAGATACCAGAGAGAAGGCCATAGAGAATCCAGACATTTAGACATCTCACATAAATTAACTCTTCCATTTAATGTCATGCTGTTCATATAAATAATTTAATTTACCGGTTTCTCACAGTTATTTATCCCAGGAAAAGAGAGTGGATTTGGGCCCGAAATCTTGGTAAATCTCAGTAACCTGGTTCCCGCTATTCAATCCTAGTGCACATGGCAGGCTCTGCCTAGTGATTAGGAGTCTGGGAAATATTTAGGAAGGTCCTGCTAAACATCCACCGAAGTCAATCTAATCCCCTAGCTAACCATGTGTGAAATAGCTTTAGCTAAGTAAGGGGGACAACCATTCATATTAATAAAGAAGAGACTGCTCTGAGGTGGAATGTGAAGTTTCCTCTGAGAAACTGATTTATGTCACCTTCATCAGATGTTAAAGAAAAGCATCTTGAAGACAGAAGCATGTAGAGGGGATGTAGAGGGTTGGCTGTCTCACCGGTTGGTTTTATCTGTGCTTATTACACATGTAGAGGAGACCGTGGTTGGCTGTCTCACCGGTTGGTTTTATCTGTGCTTATTACACATGTAGAGGAGACCGTGGTTGGCTGTCTCACCGGTTGGTTTTCACTGTGCTTATTACACATGTAGAGGAGACCGGGGTTGGCTGTCTCACCGGTTGGTTTTCACTGTGCTTATTACACATGTAGAGGAGACCGGGGTTGGCTGTCTCACCGGTTAGTTTTCACTGTGCTTATTACACATGTAGAGGAGACCGGGGTTGGCTGTCTCACCGGTTGGTTTTCACTGTGCTTATTACACATGTAGAGGATACCGGGGTTGGCTGTCTCACCGGTTGGTTTTCACTGTGCTTATTACACATGTAGAGGAGACCGTGGTTGGCTGTCTCACCGGTTGGTTTTCACTGTGCTTATTACACATGTAGAGGAGACCGGGGTTGGCTGTCTCACCGGTTGGTTTTCACTGTGCTTATTACACATGTAGAGGAGACCGGGGTTGGCTGTCTCACCGGTTGGTTTTCACTGTGCTTATTACACATGTAGAGGAGACCGGGGTTGGCTGTCTCACCGGTTGGTTTTCACTGTGCTTATTACACATGTAGAGGAGACCGGGGTTGGCTGTCTCACCGGTTGGTTTTCACTGTGCTTATTACTCAAATTAGTTAAAGATAAAATTGTCTGTGCTCTATAGGTGAGAATAATTTTTGCATTTTTATGTTTGAAAATAAATATTATTGTTATTTCTTTAATAAATAGTTGTATGATGGGATTATCCATTAATAATTACATTAATTGAAAAGAAGAAAGGGACTTCAAGCCTGTTTGTTTGCCAGGTGGTAACTACAGATGTAGGATCGTAATTTGATTACTCTTTTGTTGTTGACAATGTATCAACTCCTATAAAAATGTCCATTAATTATAATCCACATAATAATTCACATTTCCTGTTGATGCAGGATAATTTTCACATATGACCTCAAGCCCCTGTATATATCTATTACCCCAACACATTGATCTGGTACTGGTACTCCCTGTATATAGCTCCACATTGATCTGGTACTGGTACTCCCTGTATATAGCTCCACATTGATCTGGTACTGGTACTCCCTGTATACAGCTCCACATTGATATGGTACTGGTACTCCCTGTATATAGCTCCACATTGATCTGGTCCTGGTACTCCCTGTATATAGCTATTACCCCCTGGTAGAGCACGGCGCTTGTAACGCCAAGATAGAACGCCGGGCGGCAGGTAGCTTAGTGGGTAAGAGCGTTGTGCCAGTAACCGAAAGGTCGCTGGTTCTAATCCCTGAGCCAACTAGGTGAAAAGTCTGTCGATGTGCCCTTGAGCAAGGCACTTAACCCTAATTGCTCCTGTAAGTCGCTCTGGATAAGAGCGTCTGCTAAATTACAAAAATAATAATAATAATAATAGTGGGTTCGTTCCCCGGGACCACCCATACACAAAAATGTATGCACGCTTGACTGTAAGTCGCTTTGGATAAAAGCGTCTGCTAAATGGCATATTATTATTATTATTTAAATTGATCTGGTACTTGTACTCCCTGTATATACAGTGCATTCGGAAAGTATTCAGACCCCTTGACTTTTTCCATATTTTGTTACGTTACAGCCTTATTCTAAAATGGATTAAATAAAAACAATTCCTCATCAATCTACACACAATACCTCATAACGACAAAGCGAAAACAGGTTTTTCTATATTTTTGTGAATTTATACATAAAATAAAAAATAAAAGAAATGTATTTAAATAAGTATTCAGACCCTTTGCTATGAGACTCGAAATTGAGCTCAGGTTCATCCTGTTTCCATTGATCATCTTTCAGATGTTTCAACAACTTGATTGTAGTCCAAATGTGTTAAATTCAATTGATTAGACATGATTTGGAAAGGCACACTTGTCTATATAAGGTCCCAAAGTTGACAGTGCATGTCAGAGCAAAAACCAAGCAATGAGGTTGAAGGAATTGTCCGTAGAACTCAGAGACGGGATTGTGTCGAGGCACAGATCTGGGGAGGGTACCAAAACATTTCTGAAGCATTAAAGGTCCCCAAGAACACAGTGGCCTCCATCATTGTTAAATGGAAGAAGTTTGGAACCACCACGACTCTTCCTAGAGCTGGCTGCCCGGCCAAACTGAACAATTGAGGGAGAAGGGCCTTGGTCAGGGAGGTGACCAAGAACCCGAGGGTCACTCTGACAGAGCTCCAGAGTTCCTCTGTGGAAATGGGAGAACCTTCCAGAAGGACAACCATCTCTGCAGCACTCCACCAATCAGGCCTTTATGGTAGAGTGACCAGACGGAAGCCACTCCTCAGTAAAAGGCACATGACAGCCCGCTTGGAGTTTGCCAAAAGGCACCTAAAGACTCTCAGACCATGAGAAACAAGATTTTCTGGTCTGATAAAACCAAGATTGAACTCTTTGGCCTGAATGCCAAGCGCCACGTCTGGAGGACACCTGGCACCATCCCTACGTTGAAGCATGGTGGTGGCAGTCCTTCTGGAAGGTTCTCCCATCTCCACTGAGGAACTCTGGAGCTCTGTCAGAGAGAACATTGGGTTCTAGGTCACCTCCCTGACCAAGGCCCTTCTCCCCCAATTGCTCAGTTTGGCCAGGCGGCCTGTCACGACTTCCGCCTTGAAGAATGGGCAAGAGTCGCAGTGGCTAGATGTGCCAAGCTTATAGAGACATACCCCAAGAGACTTGCAGCTGTAATTGCTGTAAAAGGTGGCTCTACAAAGTATTGACTTTGAGGGGGGTGAAAAGTTATGCACGCTCAAGTTTTCTGTTTTTTGTCTTATTTCTTGTTTGTTTCACAATAAATAATATTTAGCATCTTTAAAGTAGGTAGGCATGTTGTGTAAATCAAATGATACAAACCCCCCCAAAAATATTTTTAATTCCAGGTTGTAAGGCAACAAAATAGGAAAAATGCCAAAGGGGGGTGAATACTTTCGCAAGCCACTTTATATAGTCAGGTGTGTGCCTTTCCAAATCATGTCCAATCAATTGAATTTACCACAGGTGGACTCCAATCAAGTTGTAGAAACATCTCAAGGATGATCAATGGAAACAGGATGCACCTGAGCTCAATTTCGAGTCTCATAGCAAAGGGTCTGAATATTTGTTTTTTGTTTGTAATAAATTGGCAAACATTTCTACAAACCTGTTTTCACTTTGTCATTATGGGTTATTGTGTGGATGATTTTGTTAAATCCAAAGTAAAGAGTCTGAAAACTTTCTGAAGGCATTGCACTTGTTGAAAAGGTGGCATCCTGTGACGGCGCCACGTTGAAAGTCACTGAGCTCTTCAGTAAGGCCATTTTACTACCAATGTTTGAATATTGAGATTGCATGGCTGTGTGCTCAATTTTATACACCTGTCAGCAACAGGTCTGGCATAAATAGCCGCATGCAGTAATTTGAATATGTACAGTACCAGTCAAAAGTTTGGACACCTACTCATTCAAGGGTTTTTCTTTATTTTTAAAATGTTCTACATTGTAGAATAATACTGAAGACATCAAATCTATGAAATAACACATATGGAATCATGTAGTAACCAAAAAACAGTTAAACACTCTGCCGTCCGACTCATCCCAAACCATCTCAATTGGGTTGAGGTCGGGGGATTTTGGAGGCCAGGTCATCTGATGCAGCACTCCATCGCTCTCCGTCTTGGTAAAATAGCCCTTACACAGCCTGGAGGTGTGTTGGGTCATTGTCCTGTTGAAAAACAAATGATAGTCCCACTAAGCCCAAACCAGATGGGATGGCGTATCGCTGCAGAATGCTGTGGTAGCCATGCTGGTTAAGTGTGCCTTGAATTCTAAATAAATCGTAGACAGTGTCACCAGCAAAGCACCCCCACACCATAACACCTCCTCCTCCATGCTTTACGGTGGGAAATACACAAGTGGAGATAATCCGTTCACCCACACCGCGTCTCACAAAGACACGGCAGTTGGAACAAAAAATCTCAAATTTGGACTCATCAGACCAAAGGACAAAATTCCACCGGTCTTATGTCCATTGCTCGTATTTTTTGGCCCAAGCAGGTCTCTTCTTCTTATTGGTGTCCTTTAGTATTGGTTTCTTTGCAGCAATTCGACCACGAAGGCCTGATTCCAACAGTCCCCTCTGAACAGTTGATGTTGAGATGTGTCTGTGACTTGAGCTCTGTGAAGCATTTATTTGGGCTGCAAATTGAGCCAGTTTCATCATAGCACTTGATGGTTTTTTGGAGGGATTTTGGGATAGAGTCAAAGACCCACCCATCTGCTGCTCCTCTGTAGGCAGATTATTAAAACGATCATGTTCTCTATGGTTCTTGATTCAATATCCAGTGTACATGTTATTAATCTCAAACATGGGACCGGCTGATAAATATTCAATAGTCAGTCAACTTCATTGACCCTAGCTGGATTGGATTTGATTTAAGCTCAAATCATCAAGTCAGTTCCTCAATGGCCTACTATGACTACATACACTAAGCTGTTACGCAATGATCTGTTGTGGTTCTATCTGGCTCTGAAAGTATTGTGTATCTCTGATCCCTCTTCTCCTCACAGTCCAAACATCCACTGACACCAAGGTTGTTATAATAACCCCTTATAGTAAAACAGGCTTCTGGGAAAAAACAGTTGTGGCAAAAATCTTGGCCAATTTACCTCTAATTTGCGGCAACTTGTGAACTTCTGGCAAAGAATTCTGGGAAACTTGTGGCGAACATTCTACTATTTTGCTGCTAATTTGCTTCAAACAAAAAAATTTTCAATACAAATTAGATCAAGTTTTTTTATAACATTGTGTATTAACAAAATGGGGGTTCATCCAAGATCTAGTTTCCCATGAGTATGGGAATCACCTACTCTGAAGCTCTGCTGTGCCCAGATATTTGAGTGTTCAGAGTAGACTTTTGTGGTAGAGTTTCTGTCACTGACATCCCCCCTGAGGGGTTATAAGATTGGTGGAATCATTTTGAAAGTTGCATAAACACACAGGCTTATACATGGAAAACCCTACATGGGAGATTCTAGATACACGTAAGAAGGCAAATCTGCTCGGAATTGCAAAGCATTATGACGTCAACGTGGCACATGCCGATTCGAAAGCAGTAGTCAAAGAGTTAGTCTCTACGTCAAAGAGTTAGTCTCTACGTCAAAGAGTTAGTCTCTACATCAAAGAGTTAGTCTCTACATCAAAGAGTTAGTCTCTACATCAAAGAGTTAGTCTCTACGTCAAAGAGTTAGTCTCTACATCGTTGTAGGAGGAAATTCTTTCTGAGAGGATGATGAAAAGGGTCCTACAGGTGGCAGACTACACCATAGAACTTCAGGCTCTGATCAGACCCTACACCCAAACGAGGGGCACTACGTTCATCCACCTCTGGCCTGCTAGCCCCCCCCTACCTCTACGGAAGCACAGTTACCGCTCAGCCCAGTCAAAGCTATTCGCTGCTCTGGCACCCCAATGGTGGAACAAGCTCTCCCACGATGCCAGGACAGCGGAGTCACTGACCACCTTCCGGAGGCACTTGAAACCCCACCTCTTTAAGGAATAACTGGAATAGTATTTTACATTTACATTTACGTCATTTAGCAGACGCTCTTATCCAGAGCGACTTACAAATTGGTGCATTCACCCTATAGGGCGGCAGGTAGCTTAGTGGGTAAGAGCGTTGGGCCAGTAACTGAAAGGTCGCTGGTTCTAATCCCCGAGCCGACTAGGTGAAAAATCTGTCGATGTGCCCTTGAGCAAGGCACTTAACCCTAATTGCTCTTGTAAGTCGCTCTGGATAAGAGCGTCTGCTAAATGACCTATTATTATTACTATAGCCAGTGGGATAACTTTACCATTTTTTTTTTGTTCTTTTTTTTTTTTTGGGGGGGGGGTAGAATGATTACTTTATCCTATCCCAGGTATTTCTTAAAGAGGTGGGGTTTCAAATGTCTCCGGAAGGTGGTGAGTGACTCCGCTGTCCTGGCGTCGTGAGGGAGCTTGTTCCACCATTGGGGTGCCAGAGCAGCGAACAGTTTTGACTGGGCTGAGCGGGAACTATGCTTCCGCAGAGGAAGGGGAGCCAGCAGGCCAGAGGTGGATGAACGCAATGCCCTCGTTTGGGTGTAGGGACTGATCAGAGCCTGAAGGTACGGAGGTGCCGTTCCCCTCACTGCTCCATAGGCAAGCACCATGGTCTTGTAACGGATGCGAGCTTAAACTGGAAGCCTGTGGAGTGTGCGGAGGAGGGGGGTGACGTGAGAGAACTTGGGAAGGTTGAACACCAGACGGGCTGCGGCATTCTGGATGAGTTGTAGGGGTTTAATGGCACAGGCAGGGAGCCCAGCCAACAGCGAGTTGCAGTAATCCAGACGGGAGATGACAAGTGCCTGGATTAGGACCTGTGCCGCTTCCTGTGTAAGGCAGGGTCGTACTCTCCGAATGTTGTAGAGCATGAACCTGCAGGATCGGGTCACCGCCTTGATGTTAGAGGAGAACGACTGGGACAGTATAAAAGTTATCCTTCTACGCTAAATGTTGTAAATGTGAATCAGTTCAGTGAATGGAGAGATAAAGAGGTAGAAGAATGGTCAATATAGAGAGGAAGATCAAATGTTTAGTAAGGTACTTATTAAATCAGTCTTTTCTGCCGTAAACTGTCCCAGGAGAGGAGGAAGACAGCCAAGCAAATTAGATCTGAACCTCTCCTGGGGGTCAGGCATCTGCTACTATACAGCCTCCACACACACACACACAACACACACATACACACACACACACACACACAACACACAACACACGCACACACACACACAACACACGCACACACACACATAACTCACGTCTGCTAAATGACGTAAATGTAAATGTAGACTAAAGGCAAAATGGGAACAACAGAAATTAGAGCTTGGAAAAGGAACAGGAACATGAGCCCCGAAAGGTCGCTGGTTCTAATCCCCGAGCCGACTACATTTACATTTACATTTACGTCATTTAGCAGACGCTCTTATCCAGAGCGACTTACGACTAGGTGAAAAATCTGTCGATGTGCCCTTGAGCAAGGCACTTAACCCTAATTGCTCCTGTAAGTCGCTCTGGATAAGAGCGTCTGCTAAATGACTAAAATGTAAAATGTGAGCATGCCATTCGATTAAGAGAGATAGATCTGCAAGCACTCCGCATCCAGTCAGGCAGTCCACCCTCAACAGAGTTGGGTCTTGATCGGAACAGCCGACTTGTACCGCCTTTCAAGGAAAAGGAGGTGGACATACAGTATCAGTCAAAGGTTTGGACACACCTACTCATTCAAGGGTTTTTCTTAATTTTTTACTATTTTCTACATTTTAGAATAATAGTGAATACATCAAAACTATGACATAACACATATGGAATCATGTAGTAACCAAAAAACGTGTTAAACAAATCAAAATATATTTTATATTTGAGATTCTTCAAATAGCCACCTTTTGCCTTGATGACAGCTTTGCACACTCTTGGCATTCTCTCAACCAGCTTCATGAGGTAGTCACCTGGAACGCATTTTCAATTAACAGATGTGCCTTCATAAAAGTTCATTTGTGGAATTTCTTTCCTTCTTGAGCCAATCAGTTGTGTTGTGACAAGGTAGGGAGGGTATACAGAAGATAGCCTTATTTGGTAAAAGACCAAGTCCATATTATAGCAAGAAAAGCTCAAATAAGCCAAGAGAAACGACAGTCCATCATTACTTTAAGACATGAAGGTCAGTCAATACGGAACATTTCAAGAATTTTAAAGTTTCTTCAAGTGCAGTCACAAAAATATTGTTTTGTTGCAAGTTGAAAGAGTCTGAATTAATGCAAAACGCTGTATACAACATGGGATCGTGTTAGGATATAAAAATGAATTTCATCCAACAAAACTATGCTACATTTGATCTCTGAGACCCTCAGGATGACAAATTAGAGCAAGATTACTGAATGTAAGTACATTATTTACCTTCAGAGGTGAATGTATCAAACCAGTTGCCGTGATAAAAGTGTTTTGTTGTTGTGAACTATCCTCAAACAATAGCATGGTATTTTTTCGCTGTAATAGCTACTGTAAATTGAACACTGCAGTTAGATTAACAATAATTTAAGCTTTCTGCCCATATAAGACATGTCTATGTCCCATGAAAGTTGGCTGCTGTTTACAACGTCATTCTAGTCACATTATCGCATATTGTGCAACAACTGTCCCGATTTCAGGACACCGATCCAGTAGAGGTTTTAAGTGTTGAGTTAGATTACATAGCCTCCTCAATCGCTATTTCAAGTCATTTTGGTGACATCACAGCAATTGCTAGCTAGCTAACACAAGTTAGGAGGCTCAGCAACAACAACAGAACCACCCCTAGATACAGCCACGTCTCACAGCCACGTCTCACAGCCACGTCTCACAGCCACGTCTCACAGCCACGTCTCACAGCCACGTCTCACAGCCACGTCTCACAGCCACGTCTCACAGCCACGTCTCACAGCCACGTCTCACAGCCACGTCTCATAGTCATGCCTGAGATTTGCTCGACTCCACCTTTATATAAACATAAATCGGGTGCTGGATCCTGGGGTATGAGCCCTTCTACAGCAGTCAAGGCAATGGCTATCAACGTCACAACAAGAAGACATTTACATCATTTAGCAGACGCTCTTATCCAGAGCGACATACAAATTGATGCATTCAACTTATGATATTCAGTTGGACAACCACTTTTTTTTTTATGGGGGGGTGGGGGAGGAATGTCATTGTATGCTGTAGCGTTAAGATTTCCCTTCACTGGAACTAAGGGGCCTAGCCCGAACCATGAAAAACAGCCACAGACCATTATTCCTCATCCACCAAACATTACAGTTGGCACTATGCATTCGGGCAGGTAGTGTTCCCCTGGCATCTGCCAAACCCAGATTCGTCCGTCGGATTGCCAGATGGTGAAGCGTGATTCATCACTCCAGAGAACGTGTTTCCACTGCTCCAGAGTCCAATGGCGGTGAGCTTTACACCACTCCAGCCAACGCTTGGCATTGCACATGGTGAGCTTAGGCTTGTGTGCGGCTGCTCGGCCATGGAAACCCATTTCATGAAGCTCCCAACGAACAGTTATTGTGCTGACGTTGCTTCCAGAGGCAGTTTGGAACTCGGTAGTGAGTGCTGCAACCGAGGACAGACGCGCTACGGCTGAGCCGTTGTTGCTCCTAGACGTTTCCACTTCAGAATAACAGCACTTACAGTTGACCGGGGCAGCTCTGGCATGGCAGAAATTTGACCAACTGACTTGTTGAAAAGGTGGCATCCTATGACGGTGCCACGTTGAAAGTCACTGAGCTCTTCAGTACAGGCCATTCTACTGCCAATATTTGTCTATGGAGATTGCATGGCTTTGTGCTCGATTTTATACACCTGTCAGCAACGGGTGTGGCTGAAATACCTGAATGGCATATTAAATAACCAAATCCAGTCATTTAAAGGGGCTCTCTGAAGTCTTCAGCTCCACATGGAGAAGCCACTGCATTTCTCTTTATCCTTAGAGGTTGTGTTTTTCTCTAGCAGGAGGTAAGCAGGAGGTAAGCTTCTCATATGGTGTTGAGTAAAGCTTAACCATGTATTAGATCGTAGGTAGGTAGTTAGTTGTAGTTAGGTATTGTAGTTATTGTAGGTTAGTATTGTTGTTATTGTAGGTTTCCGTAGGTAATTGTAGGTTAGTATCGAAGCACGAGGCTAGCTAGCTAGCGGGTAGCTACTGGTAACGTTTAGCAACGGTGGAGAGCTGTTTCCAATGTTAATGTGCTGCTAGCCAACGTTTAATTTTTGCTGCGTTATGCGTTATGAAAGGAACTAGACACGGTAGTTACTGTAGGTTGGCAGTGTCTTCGGCCGTGCCGGCTGTAGCACGAAGCGAGCTAACTAGCCGTTTTTCGAACAGAGTCAGAGTCAACACAGTAGCCATTGTGTGCCGGGTGTAGCACGAAGCTAGCTAGCTAGCCGTTCTTCAAACAAAGTCAACACAGTGGCCATTGCTAGCTACCCAACACGACCAGCTAACTGTACTGTAGTAGCTAAATACAATATACTTGTCCTAGCTAGCCAACGTTTAATCATTGCTGCGTCATGAAAGGAACTTGACACAGACACGAATGATCTGTTTAGTGTGTTATCACACTATTGGTGGTTTGTTGTGACCAAGTGTTGGTGCTAAACTGTGTGTTACTGGATGCTAGCATGCTAGTTAGCTAGTTAACACACTATTGGTGGTTTGTTGTTACCAAGTGTTGGTGCTAAACTGTGTGTTATTGTTATTGGATGCTAGCATGCTAGTTAGCTATGGTGTCATAGTTAGCTAGCTGAATAAAGTGGGTTGAGTCTATTCCTTTAAACATTGAACCGCTGTGGTTCACAACAATTCTGATTTCTAAAGGTGGAAGTTGGGAGAGTTTTTGTTCGGGTGGTTCAGTGAAACAATTTTAGTTTCTGAGGTAGAAGTTTTTGGTGAGGGAGGCCCTGCTCTCTCCTCTCCCAGATGCTTAGCTCATTTCATTCCGATCTCCTCTGCATTTTTGTAGCCATTTGCTACAGCCTGTCAACTATGCCTCTGCCTATCCCTGTTCTCTCCTCTCTGCACAGGCTACACAAACGCACCACACCGCGTGGCTGCTGCCTCTCTAACCTGGTGGTCCCTGCACGCACCCCACACCTGGAGTTCCAGGTCGCAGGCAGCCTCTGGAACTGCCGTTCTGCTGCCAACAAAGCTGACTTCATCCCAGCCTATGCCAACCTCCAGTCCCTCGACTTCCTGGCGCTGACGGAAACATGGATCACCACTGAAAACACTGCTACTCCTACTGCTCTCTCCTCGTCTGACCATGTGTTCTCGCATACCCCGAGAGCATCTGGTCAGAGGGGTGGTGGTACAGGAATCCTCATCTCTCCCAAGTGGACATTCTCAATTTTTCCCCTAACCCATCTGTCTATCTCCTCATTTGAATTCCATGCTGTCACAGTCACTAGCCCATTTAAGCTTAATATCCTTGTCATCTATCGCCCTCCAGGTTCCCTTGGAGAGTTCATCAATGAGCTTGACGCCTTGATAAGTTCCTTTCCTGAGGATGGCTCACCCCTCACAGTTTTGGGGGATTTCAACCTCCCTATGTCCACATTTGACTCATTTCTCTCTGCCTCCTTCTTTCCACTCCTCTCCTCTTTTGACCTCACCCTCTCACCGTCCCCCCCTACTCACAAGGCAGGCAATACGCTTGACCTCATCTTCACTAGATGCTGCTCCTCTACTAATCTCACTGCAACTCCCCTCCATGTCTCCGACCACTACTTTGTTTCCTTTTCTCTCTCGCTCTCCTCCCACACTACTCACTCTGCCCCTACACAGATGGTAATGCGCCGCCGCAACCTTCGCTCTCTCTCTCCCACTACTCTCTCCTCTTCCATCCTATCATCTCTTCCCTCTGCTCAATCCTTCTCCCTCCAATCTCCTGATTCTGCCTCCTCAACCCTCCTCTCCTCCCTTTCTGCATCCTTTGACTCTCTGTGTCCCCTATCCTCCCGGCCGGCTCGGTCCTCCCCTCCAGCTCCGTGGCTTGATGACTCATTGCGAGCTCACAGAACTGAGCTCCGGGCAGCGGAGCGGAAATGGAAGAAAACTAAACTCCCTGCCGACCTGGCATCTTTTCACTCCCTCCTCTCTACATTTTCTTCATCTGTTTCTGCTGCTAAGGCCACCTTCTACCACTCTAAATTCCAAGCATCTGCCTCTAACCCTAGGAAGCTCTTTGCCACATTTTCCTCCCTCCTGAATCCCCCCCCCCCCCCCCCCCCCTCCTCTCTCTCTGTGGATGACTTCGGTTGACGACATCCGATCCTCGTTTGTTAAGTCTAATGACACTGCTGGTCCTGCTCACACTGCCCTACCCTATGCTTTGACTTCTTTCTCCCCTCTCTCTCCAGATAAAATCCTGCGACTTGTGACTGCAGGCCGCCCAACAACCTGCCCGCTTGACCCCATCCCCTCCTCCCTTCTCCAGACCATCTCCGGTGACCTTCTCCCCTACCTCACCTCGCTGATCAACTCATCCTTGACCGCTGGCCATGTCCCTTCCGTCTTCAAGAGAGCGAGAGTTGCTCCCCTTCTCAAAAAACCAACACTCGACCCCACTGATGTCAACAACTACAGACCAGTATCCCTTCTTTCTTTTCTTTCCAAAACTATTGAGCGTGCCGTCTTTAGCCAACTCTCTTGCTATCTCTCTCAGAATGACCTTCTTGATCCAAACCAATCAGGTTTCAGGACTGGTCATTCAACTGAGACTGCTCTTCTCTGTGTCACGGAGACTCTCCGCACTGCTAAAGCTAACTCTCTCTCCTCTGCTCTTGTCCTTCTAGACCTGTCTGCTGCCTTTGATACTGTGAACCATCAGATCCTCCTCTCCACCCTCTCCGAGCTGGGCATCTCCGGCGCGGCTCACTCCTGGATTGCGTCCTACCTGACCGGTCGCTCCTACCAAGTGGCGTGGCGAGAAGCTGTCTCCGCACCACGTGCTCTCACCACTGGTGTCCCCCAGGGCTCAGTTCTAGGCCCTCTCCTTTTCTCCCTATACACCAAGTCACTTGGCTCTGTCATATCCTCACACGGCCTCTCCTATCATTGCTACGCTGACGATACACAACTAATCTTCTCCTTTCCCCCTTCTGATAACCAGGTGGCGAATCGCATCTCTGCATGTCTGGCAGACATATCAGTATGGATGATGGATCACCACCTCAAGCTGAACCCTGGCAAGACGGAGCTGCTCTTCCTCCCGGGGAAGGACTGCCCGTTCCATGATCTCGCCATCACGGTTGACAACTCCGTTGTCAACCGGACACAATGGAGTTGTCAACCGTGATGGCAGGATCATGGAGCGGGCAGTCCTTCCCCGGGAGGAAGAGCAGCTCCGTCTTGCCGAGTTTCAGCTTGAGGTGGTGATCCGACATCCACACTGATATGTCTGCCAGACATGCAGAGATGCGATTCGCCACCTGGTTATCAGAAGGGGGAAAGGAGAAGATTAGTTGTGTGTCGTCTGCGTAGCAATGATAGGAGAGACCATGTGAGGATATGACAGAGCCAAGTGACTTGGTGTATAGAGAGACTAGAAGAGGGCCTAGAACTGAGCCCTGGGGGACACCAGTGGTGAGAGCACGTGGTGCGGAGACAGATTCTCACCACGCCACCTGGTAGGAGCGATCTGTCAGGTAGGACGCAATCCAAGAGTGAGCAGCGCCGGAGATGCCCAACTCGGAGAGGGTGGAGAGGGGGATCTGATGGTTCACAGTATCAAAGGCAGCGGATAGGTCTAGAAGGATAAGAGCAGAGGAGAGAGAGTTAGCTTTAGCAGTGCAGAGAGCCTCCGTGACACAGAGAAGAGCAGTCTCAGTTGAATGACCAGTCTTGAAACCTGACTGGTTTGGATCAAGAAGGTCATTCTGAGAGAGATAGCAGGAGAGTTGGCTAGAGACGGAACGCTCAAGAGTTTTGGAGAGAAAATAAAGAAGGGATACTGGTCTGTAGTTGTTGACATCGGAGGGATCGAGTGTAGAGACCTCATAGGTGGGCATCATGATACATTTCCAGTCAGTTTTGGCTCAATCTAATTACATTATGCAAACCAAAATAAATATGTGGGATGCATGCTAGCAAAGCCACTACACAACACAACACTAAACAATACATTAATTGCACTATAACGGTGACAAACGGTGCCCACAAACTGGTAGGGCCTCCATAAAGCTGTCCCAGCAGCAGAGTCTGGCTGCGAAACAGGTCATTCAGCCTCATTTACTGCCTTTAAAAAAAACCATAGCTGATACGGCTGACTTGCTTAAACAAATGCGGTTTCTGCTGACAATTTGAGATGTACAAAGTATGGCATAAGGGGACAACAAGCGGATAAGAGGCAATCCGTAACTTAGATTAAGACATTAATGAGCGAGCTAGGACAGACGTAGTCAATATAACTGTTTGTTCAGCACATTTGAAATGTACAGCGACAGAACTCAGAACATGGGCCGTTCTTACAGTGTTCTCCCTGTACACCAAGTCAGAAACGTAGGATAAATAAAAGGGGCATATAAGCAGACAATGAAAGCTCTTACAATATTCAATGATTACATTTCTCTAAAACAGGCTATAGGCTACATGTGCATCACCAAGTCAGAACAGTTAAATTAAGAAAGGGACCAAATGATTAGAGTGAGGCACATGGGCTACTAACAGCTTACTACACAACATACACTTAGTATTACTTTCTTAGCTACAGTATACATATCTCCCTGGCATATTACATCATTTATGCAGCAGCATACAAGACATTTTTGGACTCACCTTGTTGTGCTGTGCTCACTTGAACAGGAAGGTGGCACACTGGTCCTTTGTGGGCAAATTCTCTGGATTTATGGTGCTTTCAAGACAACTGGGAACTCTGAAAAAAACAAAGTCAAATCATGACGCCGTCAGTGATCTTCAGGTCGTAGCTCTAGAAAGAGGCCCGAGTTCCCGATTTACAATTCCGAGTTGGATGATCTATCAAATCGTATTTTCCCAGTTGGAGATCGTTTTTCCCCGAGTTCCCAGTTGTCTTGAACTGACTGAAGTCAGATTTCGCAGTTCCGAGTTAACAGTTGTTTTGAGCGCGGCAAAAGTCATGCTTCATTGACATCATGGCCAATGTTGAATGTTTATCATTTTAAACTTGGAAAAGAGACCCTTAATCCCAGACCTGGGACCACACATCCTCTCCACTGAATAGCAGGCTAGTGATTGCTTTGCAATGCTTGCAGTTGGCCACTGATTCCTTCCAAACCACTCATTGTTGAATTTGTGATTTCCAACTTGTTGTGTAATGTTTATGTCCAACGACCGATGAGCACCGATACGTTTTATCTTAATTTCTCTTCATTATTTATCTTCATATGACAAGGATTAAAAAGTATTTGCCAGTAGATTGTCGACTTGATTCATGATGATGACTGCCAGCTAAGATTTAGAAAGTGTGACGTTGACATGATCAGTCCAATCAAAGCTACTGTAGGTATAATGTGATTTGACGTCATTTTATCTGTGGCCAATGACCTTGAGCCTTCTTGGATGGGCACTTCCAATGTAACTCTATGGCAGCACCCAAAGGGGCTTTAATTTTCTAGCTCTACCCTTAGACTTGGCGGTGACGTAGTGTCCCCATGAGAGACAGAACACTGAGCCAATCACGGCGCAACTAGAGAACATCACCAACCCCTACGCTCCGTATTTTCCGCTGGCTGCCCCACCACCACAGAAAGCACTGAGCTAGGCTGAAACACCTGCATTTTGGAGCTGCTTTACTCAAGAAAGCAAAAAAGAGACCATGTTTGTATGCTGCTTTATTAACTCAATTATATATATTTTTTTTTTACATTGTTTGCAAACTGATATGTGACACATATTCATGCCAAAATAACATGCAGAACAGGCAAGCCTATTTTTTTTAATTTTTTTTTAGCTAACAATGTGGGGCTCAAAAGAAGTGGGGCTCTGCAGGTGGGGCTCTCTGAATGACTTGTCGCCACTGTGGCGAATGAGGGTGTATGATAACTACTGAAATGAAGAACGTTTTTTCTATCTGTTTATTTTCTCAGTGCCATTGTCATCTTTATTAACCAAAACATCCAAAAAGGAAGCAAGTCCCAACCTTGAGCCCAGACCTCAACCCCATCGGTCCCAACCTTGAGCCCAGACCTCAACCCCATCGGTCCCAACCTTGAGCCCAGACCTCAACCCCATCGGTCCCAACCTTGAGCCCAGACCTCAACCCCATCGGTCCCAACCTTGAGCCCAAGGGGGGGGGGGATCCAGTTCTGTTCTTTGATTAAAATAATGTTTCATCACATCTAAACCCTCTTGATGTGGAATATTCGTATAAAGGCTAGAGACATCCGTAGTACACAGCAAGTCATTCGAGTCCACTGAACAAGTCTCTAATTTCTTCAAAAGGTATGTAGTGTCCTTGAGGTCAGAGGGCAACATATGCACCAAATCCCTAAAGTGACACATATTCAGAAAGTGGCTCAGTCAGGGATTGAAACAATTGGTCGGCCTGGGGGATTCAATTAATCTATGTATCTTAGGGAGAGTGTTTATATAACAGGACTCTCTGGATTTGCTTGAACCATGTATT
>NW_028160788.1:7500-15000 GCF_964263955.1 Coregonus lavaretus
AGAGGCCAAATTATCGACATAAGCCCTGCCACCCGCTGGGCCTGTCTGTGCTCCGCCGTTTGGGGGAAAAAACAGCGATTTCGGTTTTGAAAAAACGACTTAAAACGTTAATAATTCAAAAACTAAAAGTCCAATCAGGATGGGGTTTTTTTGGCGCAAAAGGGCACGAATAGACGCACATTTATATATAAATTAATTCGTTTTTGGAAATTTTTTACTATATTTTAATTATGTTAGAAAAGTGAAAAAAAAAAATAGGGGTCAGAACGGTTGATGTTCCTATACGAGTTAAGAAAAACCCTTTTAGGTAATGGAAGTTCATCATAAAAGAGGATAATAGACCAAATTTGGGACCTCTAGCTCATCGGGAAGTATTTTTAAACATTATTTGAAAAAATCGGAAAAATCGGCCGAAATTGCACTATGTCCCTTCGTGCATGGTAACCCAAATGAGAACCAGGGGGAACGGCTCCTGACTCACACAAGGCCGACATGGGTGCTCTTGGTCGGATTGGGTTGTGGGTCAGACACCCCCACATGGAAGACCGCCGGCGGCCGATGGGAGAACCAGAGACCGACTCCTGGCTCACGGAAGGCCGATTTGGGTGCACTTGGTCGGATTGGGTTGTGGGTCAGACACCCCAACATGGTTGTCCGCCGGCGGACACCAGGAGAACCAGGGACCGACTCCTGCCTCACGGAAGGCCGATTTGATGCACTTTTTTCGGATTGGGGTGGTGGTCAGACACCCCCATATGGAAATCATCCGGTTGACAACAGGAGAACCAGGGACCGACTCCTGCCTCACGGAAGGCCGATTTTGATGCACTTTTCTCGGATTGGGTTGGTGGTCAGACACCCCAACATGGTTGTCCGCCGGCGGACACCAGGAGAACCAGGGACCGACTCCTGGCTCACGGAGGCCGATTTTGATGCACTTTTTTCGGATTGGGGTGGTGGTCAGACACCCCCATATGGAAATCATCCGGTTGACAACAGGAGAACCAGGGACCGACTCCTGGCTCCCGGAAGGCCGATTTTGATGCACTTTTTTCGGATTGGGTTGGTGGTCAGACACCCCCATATGGAAACCATCCGGTTGACACTATGAGAACCAGGGACCGACTCCTGGCTCCCGGAAGGCCGATTTTGATGCACTTTTTTCGGATTGGGTTGGTGGTCAGACACCCCCATATGGAAACCATCCGGTTGACACTATGAGAACCAGGGACCGACTCCTGGCTCCCGGAAGGCCGATTTTGATGCACTTTTTTCGGATTGGGTTGGTGGTCAGACACCCCCATATGGAAACCATCCGGTTGACACTATGAGAACCAGGGACCGACTCCTGGCTCCCGGAAGGCCGATTTTGATGCACTTTTCTCGGATTGGGTTGGTGGTCAGACACCCCCATATGGAAATCATCCGGTTGACAACAGGAGAACCAGGGACCGACTCCTGGCTCCCGGAAGGCCGATTTTGATGCACTTTTCTCGGATTGGGTTGGTGGTCAGACACCCCCATATGGAAATCATCCGGTTGACAACAGGAGAACCAGGGACCGACTCCTGGCTCCCGGAAGGCCGATTTTGATGCACTTTTCTCGGATTGGGTTGGTGGTCAGACACCCCCATATGGAAATCATCCGGTTGACAACAGGAGAACCAGGGACCGACTCCTGGCTCCCGGAAGGCCGATTTTGATGCACTTTTCTCGGATTGGGTTGGTGGTCAGACACCCCCATATGGAAATCATCCGGTTGACAACAGGAGAACCAGGGACCGACTCCTGGCTCCCGGAAGGCCGATTTTGATGCACTTTTCTCGGATTGGGTTGGTGGTCAGACACCCCCATATGGAAATCATCCGGTTGACATTAGGAGAACCAGGGACCGACTCCTGGCTCCCGGAAGGCCGATTTTGATGCACTTTTCTCGGATTGGGTTGGTGGTCAGACACCCCCATATGGAAATCATCCGGTTGACATTAGGAGAACCAGGGACCGACTCCTGGCTCCCGGAAGGCCGATTTTGATGCACTTTTCTCGGATTGGGTTGGTGGTCAGACACCCCCATATGGAAATCATCCGGTTGACAACAGGAGAACCAGGGACCGACTCCTGGCTCCCGGAAGGCCGATTTTGATGCACTTTTCTCGGATTGGGTTGGTGGTCAGACACCCCCATATGGAAATCATCCGGTTGACAACAGGAGAACCAGGGACCGACTCCTGGCTCCCGGAAGGCCGATTTTGATGCACTTTTCTCGGATTGGGTTGGTGGTCAGACACCCCCATATGGAAATCATCCGGTTGACATTAGGAGAACCAGGGACCGACTCCTGGCTCCCGGAAGGCCGATTTTGATGCACTTTTCTCGGATTGGGTTGGTGGTCAGACACCCCCATATGGAAACCATCCGGTTGACACCAGGAGAACCAGGGACCGACTCCTGGCTCCCGGAAGGCCGATTTTGATGCACTTTTTTCGGATTGGGTTGGTGGTCAGACACCCCCATATGGAAATCATCCGGTTGACATTAGGAGAACCAGGGACCGACTCCTGGCTCCCGGAAGGCCGATTTTGATGCACTTTTCTCGGATTGGGTTGGTGGTCAGACACCCCCATATGGAAATCATCCGGTTGACATTAGGAGAACCAGGGACCGACTCCTGGCTCCCGGAAGGCCGATTTTGATGCACTTTTCTCGGATTGGGTTGGTGGTCAGACACCCCCATATGGAAATCATCCGGTTGACATTAGGAGAACCAGGGACCGACTCCTGGCTCCCGGAAGGCCGATTTTGATGCACTTTTCTCGGATTGGGTTGGTGGTCAGACACCCCCATATGGAAACCATCCGGTTGACACCAGGAGAACCAGGGACCGACTCCTGGCTCCCGGAAGGCCGATTTTGATGCACTTTTCTCGGATTGGGTTGGTGGTCAGACACCCCCATATGGAAATCATCCGGTTGACATTAGGAGAACCAGGGACCGACTCCTGGCTCCCGGAAGGCCGATTTTGATGCACTTTTCTCGGATTGGGTTGGTGGTCAGACACCCCCATATGGTAAACCGCCGGCGGACACTAGGAGAACCAGGGGAGGCTATTACCTCACACATGGGGGTTTTGGGTGCCCTTGGCCGGCTTGGGGGTGACCCCAAGAGTGGGTCCAAGACCCCACACCCGGATCCATCCACAGGGGGGCGCCACATGTCATTTTAAGCCTGATTTCACTAGGGGAACCAGGGGATGATCTTAACTCACAAATGGGGGTTTTGGGTGCCCATGGCCGGCTTGGGGGTGACCCCAAGAAGGGGTCCAAGCACCCCCATCCAGATCCATCCACAGGGGGGCGCCACAGGTCACTTTAGGCCGGATTTCACTATGGGGACCCAGGGGAGGCTGTTCACTCACACATGGGGGTTTTGGGTGCCCATGGTCGGCATGGCTGGCTTGGAGGAGACCCCAAGAAGGGGTCCAAGCACCCCCATCCAGATCCATCCACAGGGGGGCGCCACAGGTCATTTTAGGCCGGATTTCACTATGGGGACCCAGGGGAGGCTGTTCACTCACACATGGGGGTTTTGGGTGCCCATGGTCGGCATGGCTGGCTTGGAGGAGACCCCAAGAAGGGGTCCAAGCACCCCCATCCAGATCCATCCACAGGGGGGCGCCACAGGTCATTTTAGGCCGGATTTCACTATGGGGACCCAGGGGAGGCTGTTCACTCACACATGGGGGTTTTGGGTGCCCATGGTCGGCATGGCTGGCTTGGGGGAGACCCCAAGAAGGGGTCCAAGCACCCACAGCCGAATCCATCCACAGGGGGGCGCCACAGGTCACTTTAGGCCGGATTTCACTAGGGGTACACTGGGGAGGCTGTTCACTCACACATGGGGGTTTTGGGTGCCCTTGGTCGGCATGGCTGGCTTGGAGGAGACCCCAAGAAGGGGTCCAAGCACCCCCACCAAGATCCATCCACAGGGGGGCGCCACAGGTCACTTTAAGCCTGATTTCACTATGGGGACCCAGGGGAGGCTTTTCACTCACACATGGGGGTTTTGGGTGCCCTTGGTCGGCATGGCTGGCTTGGGGGGGACCCCAAGAAGGGGTCCAAGACCCCACAGCCGGATCCATCCACAGGGGGGCGCCACAGGTCATTGTAGGCCGGATTTCACTATGGGGACCCAGGGGAGGCTTTTCACTCACACATGGGGGTTTTGGGTGCCCATGGTCGGCATGGCTGGCTTGGGGGGGACCCCAAGAAGGGGTCCAAGACCCCACAGCCGGATCCATCCACAGGGGGGCGCCACATGTCACTTTAGGCCGGATTTCACTATGGGTACCCAGGGGAGGCTGTTCACTCACACATGGGGGTTTTGGGTGCCCATTGAAGGCATGGCCAGCTTGGGGGGGACCCCAAGAAGGGGTCCAAGCACCCACAGCCGGATCTATCCACAGGGGGGCGCCACATGTCATTTTAAGCCTGATTTCACTATGGGTACCCAGGGGAGGCTGTTCACTCACACATGGGGGTTTGGGGTGCCCATGGTCGGCATGGATGGCTTGGGGGGGACCCCAAGAAGGGGTCCAAGCACCCACAGCCGGATCTATCCACAGGGGGGCGCCACATGTCATTTTAAGCCTGATTTCACTATGGGTACCCAGGGGAGGCTGTTCACTCACACATGGGGGTTTTGGGTGCCCATGGTCGGCATGGCTGGCTTGGAGGAGACCCCAAGAAGGGGTCCAAGCACCCACAGCCGAATCCATCCACAGGGGGGCGCCACAGGTCACTTTATGCCGGATTTCACTATGGGGACACAGGGGAGGCTGTTCACTCACACATGGGGGTTTTGGGTGCCCATGGCCGGCATGGCTGGCTTGGGGGGGACCCCGAGAAGGGGTCCAAGCACCCACAGCCGAATCCATCCACAGGGGGGCGCCACAGGTCACTTTAAGCCTGATTTCACTATGGGTACACTGGGGAGGCTGTTCACTCACACATGGGGGTTTTGGGTGCCCATGGCCGGCATGGCTGGCTTGGGGGGGACCCCGAGAAGGGGTCCAAGCACCCACAGCCGAATCCATCCACAGGGGGGCGCCACAGGTCACTTTAAGCCTGATTTCACTATGGGTACACTGGGGAGGCTGTTCACTCACACATGGGGGTTTTGGGTGCCCATGGTCGGCATGGCTGGCTTGGAGGAGACCCCAAGAAGGGGTCCAAGCACCCCCACCAAGATCCATCCACAGGGGGGCGCCACAGGTCACTTTAAGCCTGATTTCACTATGGGTACACTGGGGAGGCTGTTCACTCACACATGGGGGTTTTGGGTGCCCATGGTCGGCATGGCTGGCTTGGAGGAGACCCCAAGAAGGGGTCCAAGCACCCCCACCAAGATCCATCCACAGGGGGGCGCCACAGGTCACTTTAAGCCTGATTTCACTATGGGTACACTGGGGAGGCTGTTCACTCACACATGGGGGTTTTGGGTGCCCATGGCCGGCATGGCTGGCTTGGGGGAGACCCCAAGAAGGGGTCCAAGCACCCCCACCAAGATCCATCCACAGGGGGGCGCCACAGGTCACTTTAAGCCTGATTTCACTATGGGTACACTGGGGAGGCTGTTCACTCACACATGGGGGTTTTGGGTGCCCATGGTCGGCATGGCTGGCTTGGAGGAGACCCCAAGAAGGGGTCCAAGCACCCCCACCAAGATCCATCCACAGGGGGGCGCCACAGGTCACTTTAAGCCTGATTTCACTATGGGTACACTGGGGAGGCTGTTCACTCACACATGGGGGTTTTGGGTGCCCATGGTCGGCATGGCTGGCTTGGAGGAGACCCCAAGAAGGGGTCCAAGCACCCCCACCAAGATCCATCCACAGGGGGGCGCCACAGGTCACTTTAAGCCTGATTTCACTATGGGTACACTGGGGAGGCTGTTCACTCACACATGGGGGTTTTGGGTGCCCATGGCCGGCATGGCTGGCTTGGGGGAGACCCCAAGAAGGGGTCCAAGCACCCCCACCAAGATCCATCCACAGGGGGGCGCCACAGGTCACTTTAAGCCTGATTTCACTATGGGTACACTGGGGAGGCTGTTCACTCACACATGGGGGTTTTGGGTGCCCATGGTCGGCATGGCTGGCTTGGAGGAGACCCCAAGAAGGGGTCCAAGCACCCCCACCAAGATCCATCCACAGGGGGGCGCCACAGGTCACTTTAAGCCTGATTTCACTATGGGTACACTGGGGAGGCTGTTCACTCACACATGGGGGTTTTGGGTGCCCATGGCCGGCATGGCTGGCTTGGGGGAGACCCCAAGAAGGGGTCCAAGCACCCCCACCAAGATCCATCCACAGGGGGGCGCCACAGGTCACTTTAAGCCTGATTTCACTATGGGTACACTGGGGAGGCTGTTCACTCACACATGGGGGTTTTGGGTGCCCATGGTCGGCATGGCTGGCTTGGAGGAGACCCCAAGAAGGGGTCCAAGCACCCCCACCAAGATCCATCCACAGGGGGGCGCCACAGGTCACTTTAAGCCTGATTTCACTATGGGTACACTGGGGAGGCTGTTCACTCACACATGGGGGTTTTGGGTGCCCATGGTCGGCATGGCTGGCTTGGAGGAGACCCCAAGAAGGGGTCCAAGCACCCCCACCAAGATCCATCCACAGGGGGGCGCCACAGGTCACTTTAAGCCTGATTTCACTATGGGTACACTGGGGAGGCTGTTCACTCACACATGGGGGTTTTGGGTGCCCATGGCCGGCATGGCTGGCTTGGGGGAGACCCCAAGAAGGGGTCCAAGCACCCCCACCAAGATCCATCCACAGGGGGGCGCCACAGGTCACTTTAAGCCTGATTTCACTATGGGTACACTGGGGAGGCTGTTCACTCACACATGGGGGTTTTGGGTGCCCATGGTCGGCATGGCTGGCTTGGAGGAGGCCCCAAGAAGGGGTCCAAGCACCCCCACCAAGATCCATCCACAGGGGGGCGCCACAGGTCACTTTAAGCCTGATTTCACTATGGGTACACTGGGGAGGCTGTTCACTCACACATGGGGGTTTTGGGTGCCCATGGCCGGCATGGCTGGCTTGGGGGAGACCCCAAGAAGGGGTCCAAGCACCCCCACCAAGATCCATCCACAGGGGGGCGCCACAGGTCACTTTAAGCCTGATTTCACTAGGGGGACACTGGGGAGGCTGTTCACTCACACATGGGGGTTTTGGGTGCCCATGGCCGGCATGGCTGGCTTGGGGGAGACCCCAAGAAGGGGTCCAAGCACCCCCACCAAGATCCATCCACAGGGGGGCGCCACAGGTCATTTTCACTAGGAGAACCAGGGGAGGGCTCCTGACTCACACATGGGCATTCTGGGTGCCCATGGCTGGGATGGGTGAGACAGAGTCCAGCCCTCCACACACAAAAGTGATCCAGCAGGCCAGAAGAAAGGGGAGAGAGAGAGAGAGAGAACAAATAATAC
>NW_028160787.1:0-63453 GCF_964263955.1 Coregonus lavaretus
ACACTAAGTGCTGGAGTTGACCAGAAATACCATACAATCTTTCCTGACTTATTGAGCACAACTTCTCGGCTCTCTTCTCCCCTCTCTCTTCTCCCCTCTCTCTCTCTCTTCTCTTCTCTTCTCTTCTCTTCTCTTCTCTTCTCTTCTCTTCTCTTCTCTTCTCTTCTCTTCTCTTCTCTTCTCTTCTCTTCTCTTCTCTTCTCTTCTCTTCTCTTCTCTTCTCTTCTCTTCTCTTCTCTTCTCTTCTCTTCTCTTCTCTTCTCTTCTCTTCTCTTCTCTTCTCTTCTCTTCTCTTCTCTTCTCTTCTCTTCTCTCCTCTTCTCTCCTCTCTCTAGTCCCCTCTCTCTTCTCTCCTTTCTCTTCTCTCCTCTCTCTTCTCCTCTCTCTTCTTTCCTCTCTCTTCTCCCCTCTCTCTTCTCTTCTCTTCTCTCCTCTCTCTTCTCCTCTCTCTTCTCTCTTATCTCCTCTCTCTTCTTCCTCTCTCTTCTCTCCTCACTCTTCTCTCATCTCTCCTTTTTCAAAGATCTTTCAGATATACAGTACCAGTCAAAAGTCTGAACACACCTACTCATTCAAGGGTTCTTCTTTATTTTTTACTATTTTCTACATTGTAGAATAATAGTTAAGACATCAAAACTATGAAATAATACATACAGAATTATGTAGAAACCAAAAAAGTGTTTCATTAGGAATGCTTTTCCAACAGACTTGAAGGAGTTCCCACATATGCTGACAGATGTTGGCTGCTTTTCCTTAACTCTGCGGTCCAACTCATCCCAAACCATCTCAATTGGGTTGAGGTCGGGTGATTGTGGAGGCCAGGTCATCTGATGCAGCACTCCATCAATGTCATTGGTCAAATAGCCCATACACAGCCTGGAGGTGTGTGATATGGGTCATTGTCCTGTTGAAATACAAATAGTCCCACTAAGCGCAAACCAGATGGGATGGCGTATCGCTGCAGAATGCTGTGGTAGCCATGCTGGTTAAGTGTGCCTTGAATTCTAAATAAATCACACACAGTGTCACCAGCAAAGCACCCCCACACCGTCACACCTCCTCCTCCATGCTTCACGATGGGAACCACACATGCGGAGATCAATCTGTTCACCTACTCTGCGTCTCACAAAGACACGGCGGTTGGAACCAAAAATCTCAAATTTGGACTCATCAGACCAAAGGACAGATTTCCACCGGTCTAATGTCCACTGCTCGTGTTTCTTGGCCCAAGCAAGTCTCTTATTATTGGTGTCCTTTAGTAGTGGTTTCTTTGTTCCCGATTGACTGACGTTCATGTCTTAAAGTAATGATGGGCTGTCTTTCTCTTTGCTTATTTGAGCTGTTCTTGCCATAATATGGACTTGGTCTTTTACCAAATAGTGCTATCTTCTGTATACCACCCCAACCTTGTCACAACACAACTGATTGGCTCAAATGCATTAAGAAGGAAATAAATTAACTTTAACAAGCCACAATGCATTCCAGGTGACTACCTAATGAAGCTGGTTGAGATAATGCCAAGCATGGTCAAAGCTGTCATCAAGGAAAAGGGTGGCTACTTTGAAGAATATAACATATATTTTGATTTGTTTAACACTTTTTTGATTACTACATGATTCCATATGTGTTATTTCATGGTTTTGATGTCTTCACTATTATTCTACAATGTAGAAAATAGTAAAAATAAAGAAAACCCTGGAATGAGTAGGCGTGTCCAAACTTTTGACTGGTACTGTATATTGAAGTTCAATTTTATGAATTATCCCCTCTCTCCTCCATCTCTCTCTGCATCTCTCTTCATCTCTTCTTCTCTCTCTTTCCCTCTCTCCCCCTCATATCTCTCTTCCTATGTCTCTCTCTCTCACTCTCTCTCTCTCTTTCTCTCTCAGAGATGGAAATGAGCGAAGGATGCTCTGGGGTGATTGTGATAAAAAGGATGAGTGGAGGGGCAGAATGCAGCACAGAGTAGCAGAGGGATCAAGGAACAGGAACAGGGCCAATAGATTTGTACAATTAGCTCCCCCTGTAAACCTTCCACTTGAAATATACATACACTCCACAGTGCCTCCTCTCCTCCTGAGACTAAGGGCTGGAGAAATACCATACAATATTTTCTATGACTTATTTAGCTCAACTCTTTGGCTCCCTTCTCTTCTCTCCTCTCTTCTCTCCTTTATCCTTTCTCAAAGATCTTTCAATCTTTCAGATATATCTTAAAGTTCAATTCCATCTGTGGCTCAGACATATGGGAGACAGGATCATCTTTTTTAGAGTGCAAACAGACTTGCAATGTTATATGAATTGGTTTACCATAGTGCAGGTCTACTTTTAAAAAGCATGGGGTAAATAATAAAAACACCTATTTTTCCTCCCTGCGTGTATGACCTCAGTAGAAGGACCTCTGGTTGTAGAGCTAATGGCAAATCTGAGCGTCTAGCTCTGAGGCAGAGGATCACTGGTTGGTCAGTTCAAGGGTCAGTTGGTTTCTCAGTACTAAGTCTCTTGATACTCAGAACTAACTTAGGCACGCACAGAAATAGCAGTTCAAGGATCAGGTGCAGTCTCTAGTCCTATTCCCCAGTACAAAGCAGAACAAAGCACTAGGTGACTTTCATGTCAGGGGGAACATGGGCAGTGCTTTGGCTCAACAGACACCAGGCATGAATAAGTGAGAGATCATGAGAGCAGAGAGCAGAGCGAGAGAGCAGAGAACAGAGAGAGAGAGAGGGAGGAGAGAGAGAGAGGGAGAGAGAGAGGGAGGAGAGAGAGAGAGAGAGAGAGAGAGAGAGAGAGAGAGAGAGAGAGAGAGAGAGAGAGAGAGAGGAGAGAGAGAGAGAGAGGATAGAGAGGGAGATGATGAGACCGAGAGAGAGAGAGAGGGGGGAGAGAGAGAAAGAGAGAGAGGGGGAGAGAGAGGGAGGAGAGAGAGAGATGGGGGAGAGAGAGAGGATAAGAGAGAGTGCAGAAATGTGAAGATATATATGGTGAAGTGGTCCACAGTATTGTATCTCAGTGATGACATTATGAGTGTTGTGTATGTTGTGAGATGTGTGTTGTATGTATGTATGACTTACACTGCAATGCAAATCTGCTTTTGATGCAAATTAAGCATCTTCACATTGATTTCCAGAGAGAGGGAGGAGAGGGCAGTATGAAGCAAAAGCAGAGAGAGGAGAGGAGAGGAGAGAAGAAGAAGAAATTAGATGAGAAGAGAGGATGTAGAGAAGGTTAAAGGCCTTTATGCATCAACTATACGTTGCCATATTTTGCTGTTTTCTCATGCCCACTCCCAGGCATAGTAGAGACACACAGTACAGTCACTTAGACTCCCAAATGCACGTGCATACACACACATGCGTGTTCGCACACACACACGCAGTGGCAAATTTAGCATGTAAATCTTGGTGGGGTAAACTCAAAAAAATTTTTTTAAATGCATGCCAGCAAATCCACTACACAACACAACACTAAACAATACATTAATTGCACTAAAACGGTGACAAACGGTGCCCACAAATTGTTAGTGCCTACATAAAGATGTCACAACAGCAGAGCTTTCTTTTCAGCACCATGGAGTGAATCCTTACCACCGCTACACATGGCTATCAGCGGAGCCTTGTCTGGCAGCGAAACAGTTAATTCAGCCTCATTTACTGCCTTTTTCAAAAACATAGCTTATGTGGATGACTTGCTTAAACAAATGGGGTTTCTACTGACAATTGAGATGTACAAACTATGGCATAAGGGAACGATGAGCGGATAAGAGGCAATCGGTAATTTCGATTAAGACATTAATGAGCGAGCTAGGACGGATATAGTCAATATAACTACTTGTTCAGCACTTTTGAAATGTACAGCGACAGAATTCAGAACATTAAGTATTCTCCCTGTACATCAAGTCAGAAACGTAGGATACATAAAGGGGGCATATAAGCAGATGAAAGCGCTCACAATAATTGATGTTGATATTTCTCTAAAACAGGCTATATGCTACATGTGCACCACCAAGTCAGAACAGTAGGCTAAGTTATAAGGGGGAAAGGAACCAAATTATTAGGGTGAGGCACATGGGCTACTAACAGCTTACTACACAACATACAAGTGGTATTACTTTGTTAGCTACAGTATACATATCTCCCTGGCATATTACATAATTTATGCAGCAGCAGACATTTTTGGACTCACAGTTGTGATGTGCTCACTTGAACAGAAAGGTGGCGCGGCGGTCCTTCTTGTGGGCAAATTTTGTAATGAAACTTTGTCATTAAAGTCTGGCATTCTCTGGATTTATGGTGCTTTCAGGACAACTGGGAAATCGAAGAAAAAAAACAAGGTTGAATCATGACGTCAGTGATCTTCAGGTTGGAGCTCCAGAAAGAGGCCTGAGTTCCCGACTTAGAATTCCAAGTTGGATGACCAGTCGGAGCTCATTTTTTTCTCAGTTCCCAGTTGTCTTGAACTCACTGAAGTCTGAGATTTCCCAGTTCCGAGTTTCCAGTTGTTTTGAACGCGGCAGAAGTCATGCTGGATTGACAGCATGGCCAATGTATTCAACCTTTTCTGGCCCATGGTGTTGCATGTGAATGTTTATCCTTTTAAGCTTGGAAAAGAGACTCTTAAACCCAGACTTGGACCACACACCCTCTGCACTGAATAGTAGGCTAGTGATTGCTTTGAATAATTTGCAGTTAGCCCTGATTCCTTCCAAACCACTCATTGTTGAATTTGCAATTTCCAACTTATTGTGTAATGTTTATGTCCAATGGCCGATGAGCACTGATACGTTTTATCTATAATTTCTCTTCATATGACAAGGATTGAAAAGGATTTGCCAGTAAATTGTCGACTTGATTCATGATGATGACTGGTTGTCTAGCTTGCTAGCTAAGATTTTGAATGGATGATGTTGACATGATCAGACCAATCAAAGCTACGGTAGATAAAACGTGGTTTGACGTCATTTTATCTGTGGCCAATGACCTTGAGCCTTCTTGGATGGGCACTTCTAATGTAAATCTATGGCAGCACCCAAGGGGATTGAATTTTCGAGCTCTCCCTGTAGATTTTGCATTGACGTAGTGTCCCCATGAGTGACAGAACACTGAGCCATTCAAGGCGCAACTAGAGAACTGCCCCACCACCACAGAAAGCACTGAGCTAGGCTGAAACACCTGCATTTTGGAGATTAAAGCAAAAAAGAGACCAGCTTTATTAACTCAAATATTATAATTTTTTACATTGTTTGCAAACTGATATGTGACACATATTAATGCCAAAATAACATGCAAAACAGGCAACAAACAAACAAACAAAAAAATATATACAGTTCATTCGGAAAGTATTCAGACCCCTTGACTTTTTCCACATTTTGTTACGTTACAGCCTTATTCTAAAATTGATTAAATTATTTTCCCCCTCATCAATCTACACACAATACCCCATAATGACAAAGCAAACACAGGTTTCTATACATTTTTGCGCATTTATTAAATATTAAAAACAGAAATACCTTATTTACATAAGTATTCAGAACCTTTGCTATGAGACTTGAAATTGAGCTCAGGTGCATCCTGTTTCCATTGATCATCCTTGAGATGTTTCTACAACTTGATTGGAGTCCACCTGTGGTAAATTCAATTAGTTGGACATGATTTGGAAAGGCACACACCTGTCTATATAAGGTCCCACAGTTGACAGTGCATGTCAGAACAATAACCAAGCCATGAGGTCGAAGGAATTGTCCGTACAGCTCCGAGACAGGATTGTGTCGAGGCACAGATCTGGAGAAGGGTACCAAAACATTTCTGCAGCATTGAAGGTCCTTAAGAAAACAGTGGTCTCCATCATTCTTAAATGGAAGAAGTTTGGAACCACCAAGAGTCTTGCTAGAGCTGGCCTCCCGGCCAAACTGAGCAATCGGGGGAGAAGGGCCTTGGTCAGGGAGGTGACCAAGAACCCGATGGTCACTATGACAGAGCTCCAGAGTTCCTCTGTGGATATGGGAGAACCTTCCAGAAGGACAACCATCTCTGCAGCACTCCACCAATAAGGCCTTTATGGTAGAGTGGCCAGACGGAAGCCACTCCTCAGTAAAAGGCACATGACAGCCCACTTGGAGTTTGGTAAAAGGCACCTGAAGACTCTCAGACCATGAGAAACAAGATTCTCTGATCTGATGAAACCAAGATTGAACTCTTTGGCCTGAATGCCAAGTGTCACGTCTTGAAGAAACCTGGCTCCATCGCTACAGCGAAGCATGGTGGTGGCAGTATCATGCTATGGGGATGTTTTTCAGCGGCAGGTACTGGGAGAATAGTCAGGATTGAGGGAAAGATGAACGGAGCAAAGTACAGAGAGATCCTTGATGAAAACCTGCTCCAGAGCGCTCAGGACCTCAGACTGGGGTGAAGGTTCACCTTCCAACAGGACAACAACCCTAAGCACACAGCCAAGACAATGCAGGAGTGGTTTTGGGACAAGTCTCTGAATGTCCTTGAGTGGCCCAGCCAGAGCCTGGAATTGAACCCGATCGAACATCTCTGGAGAGACCTGAAAATAAATGTGCAGCGACGCTCCCCATCCAATCTGACAGAGTTTGAGAGAATCTGCAGAGAAGAATGGGAGAAACTCCCCAAATACAGGTGTGCCAAGCTTGTAGCGTCATACCCAAGAAGACTCGAGGCTATAATTGCTGCCAAAGGTGGTTCAACAAAGTACTGAGTAAAGGGTCTGAATACTTATGTAAACGTCATATTTCAGTTTTTTATTTTCTAAAAACCTGTTTTTGCTTTGTTGTTATGGGGTATTGTATGTAAATTGACGAGAAAAAACAAACAATTTAATCAATTTTAGAATAAGGCATATTTGTTATTTAACATAACAAAATGTGGAAAAAGTCAAGGGGTCTGAATACTTTCCGAATGCACTGTATATACAGTACCAGTCAAAAGTTTGGACACACCTACTCATTCCATGGTTTTTCTTTATTTTTACTATTTTCTACATTGTAGAATAATAGTGAAGACATCAAAACTTTGAAATAACACATATGGAATAATGTAGTAACCAGAAAGGTGTTAAACAAATCAAAATATATTTGATATTTTAGATTCTTCATAGTAGCCACCCTTTGCATTGATGACAGCTTTGCACACTCTTGGCATTTTCTCAACCAGGTTCATGAGGCAGTCACCTGGAATGCATACAATTTTAACAGGTGGGCCTTGTTAAAAGTTAATTCGTGGAATTTCTTTCCTTCTTAATGCCTTTGAGCCAACCATATTATGGCAAGAACAGTTCAAAGAGAAATGACAGTCCATCATTACTTTAAGACATGAAGGTCAGTCAATCTGGGAAATTTCAAGAACTTTGAAGGTTTCTTTAAGTGCAGTCGCAAAAACCATCAAGCGCTATGATTAAACTGGCTCTCATGAGGACCGCCACAGGAAAGGAAGAGCCAGAGTTACCTCTGCTGCAGAGGATAAGCTCATTAGAGTTATCATCCTCAGAAATTGCAGTCCAAATAAATGCTTCACAGAGTTCAAGTAACAGACACATCTCAACATCAACTGTTCAGAGGAGACTGCGTGAATCAGGCCTTCATAGGCGTGTTCCTTGCTTGGGCCAAGGAACACGAGCAATGGACATTAGACCGGTGGAAATCTGTTCTTTGGTCTGATGAGTCCAAATTGGAGATTTTTGGTTCCAACCGCCGTGTCTTTGTGAGACGCAGAGTAGGTGCACAGATTATCTCTGCATGTGTGGTTCCCACCGTGAAGCATGGAGGAGGTGTGATGGTGTGGGGGTGCTTTGCTGGTGACACTGTCTGTGATTTATTTAAAATTCAAGGCACACTTAACCAGAATGGCTACCACAGCATTCTGCAGCGATATGCCATCCCATCTGGTTTTCACTTAGTAGGACTATCATTTGTTTTTCAGCAGGACAATGACCCAACACACCTCCAGGCTGTGTACGGGCTATTTGTCCAAGAAGGAGAGTGATGGAGTGCTGCATCAGATGACCTGGCCTCCACAATGACCCGACCTCAACCCAATTACATTTACATTTACATATTTTTAGCAGACGCTCTTATCCAGAGCGACTTACAAATTGGTGCATTCAACTTATGATAGCCAGTGGGACAACCACCTTTTTCCCCCTTTTTTTAATGGTGGGTGGGGCAAGAAGGATTACTTTATACTATTCCAGGTATTCCTTAAAGAGGTAGGGTTTCAAGTGTCTCCGGAAGGTGGTCAGTGACTCCGCTGTCCTGGCGTTGTGGGGGAGCTTGTTCCACCATTGGGGTGCCAGAGCAGCAAATAGCTTTTACTGGGCTGAGCGGGAACTGTGCTTCCGTAGAGGTAGGGGAGCTAGCAGGCCAGAGGTGGATGAACGTAGTGCCCTCGTTTGGGTGTAGGGTCTGATCAGAGCCTGAAGGTAAGGAGGTGCCGTTCCCCTCACAGCTCCGTAGGCAAGCACCATGGTCTTATAGTAGATGCAAGCCTCAACTGGAAGCCAGTGGAGTGTGCGGAGGAGTCGGGTGACATGAGAGAACTTGGGAAGGTTGAACACCAGACGGGCTGCAGCATTCTGGATAAATTGAAGGGGTTTAATGGCACAGGCAGGGAGCCCAGCCAACAGCGAGTTGCAGTAATCCAGACGGGAGATGACAAGTGCCTGGATTAGGACCTGTGCCGCTTTCTGTCTAAGGTAGGGTCGTACTCTGCGAATGTTGTAGAGCATGAACCTGCAGGATCGGGTCACCGCTTTGATGTTAGCGGAGAACAACAGGATGTTGTCCAGGGTCACGCCAAGGTTCTTTGCACTCTGGGAGGAGGACACAATGGAGTTGTCAACCATGATGGCGAGATCATGGAGCGGGCAATCCTTCCCCGGGAGGAAGAGCAGCTCCGTCTTGCCGAGGTTCAGCTTGAGGTGGTGATCCGACATCCACACTGATATGTCTGCCAGACATGCAGAGATGCGATTCGCCACCTGGTTATCAGAAGGGGGAAAGGAGAAAAGTAATTGTGTGTCGTCTGCGTAGCAAGGATAGGAGAGACCATGTGAGGATATGACAGAGCCAAGTGACTTGGTGTATAGAGAGAATAGGAGAGGGCCTAGAACTGATCCCTGGGGGACACCAGTGGTGAGAGCATGTGGTGCGGAGACAGATTCTCACCACGCCACCTGGTAGGAGCGACCTGTCAGGTAGGACGCAATCCAAGAGTGAGCAGCGCCTGAGATGCCCAACTCGGAGAGGGTGGAGAGGAGGATCTGATGGTTCACAGTATCACAGGCAGCGGATAGGTCTAGAATGATAAGAGCAGAGGAGAGAGAGTTAGCTTTAGCAGTGCGGAGAGCCTCCGTGACACAGAGAAGAGCAGTCTCAGTTGAATGGAGAAGAGAGGAGGGGATAGGGTCAAGCGGGCAGGTTGTTGGGCGGCCGGCCGTCACAATTTGCAAGATTTCATCTGGAGAGAGAGGGGAGAAAGGGTAGGGCAGTGTGAGCAGGACCAGCGGTGTCATTTGACTTAATAAATGAGGATCGGATGTCGTCAACCTTCTTTTCAAAATGGTTGACGAAGTCATCCACAGAGAGGGATGAGGGAGGGGGAGGAGGAGGGGGATTCAGCAGGGAGGAGAAGGTGGCAAAGAGCTTCCTAGGGTTAGAGGCAGAGGCTTGAAATTTAGAGTGGTAGAAAGTGGCTTTAGCAGCGGAAACAGATGAAGAGAATGTAGAGAGGAGGGAGTGAAAAGATGACAGGTCCGAAGGGAGTCTAGTTTTCCTCCATTTCCGCTCGGCTGCCCGGAGCCCTCTTCTGTGAGCTCGCAATGAGTCGTCAAGCCACGGAGCAGGAGGGGAGGACCGAGCCGGCCGGGAGGATAAGGGACATAGAGAGTCAAAAGATGCAGAAAGGGAGGAGAGGAGGGTTGAGGAGGCAGAATCAGGAGATCGGAGGGAGAAGGATTTAGCAGAGGGAAGAGAGAGAGCCAAGGTTGCGACGGCACATTACCATCGGAGTAGGGGCAGAGTGAGTAGTGTTGGAGGAGAGCGAGAGAGAGAGAGAGAAAAGGATACAACGTAGTGGTTGGAGACTTGGAGGGGAGTTGCAGTGAGATTAGTAGAAGAACAGCATCTAGTAAAGATGAGGTCAAGCGTATTGCCTGCCTTGTGAGTAGGGGGGGACAGTGAGAGGGTGAGGTCAAAAGAGGAAAGGAGTGGAAATAAGGAGGCAGAGAGAAATGAGTCAAAGGCAGACGTAGGGAGGTTAAAGTCACCCAGAACTTTGAGGGGTGAGCCATCCTCAGGATAGGAACTTATCAAGGCGTCAAGCTCATTGATGAACTCTCCAACGGAACCTGGAGGGCGATAAATGACAAGGATGTTAAGCTTGAATGGGCTAGTGACTGTGACAGCATGGAATTCAAATGAGGAGATAGACAGATGGGTCAGGGGAAAAAGAGAGAATGTCCACTTGGGAGGGATGAGGATTCCTGTGCCACCGCCGCGCTGACCAGATGCTCTTGGGGTATGCGAGAACACATGGTCAGACGAGGAAAGAGCAGTAGGAGTAGCAGTGTTTTCTGTGGTAATCCATGTTTCCGTCAGTGCCAAGAAGTCGAGGGACTGGAGGGTAGCATAGGCTGAGATGAACTCTGCCTTGTTGGACGCAGAACGGCAGTTCCAGAGGCTGCCGGAGACCTGGAACTCCACGTGGGTCGTGCACGCAGGGACCACCAGATTAGAGTGGCAGCAGCTACGCGGTGTGAAGCGTTTGTATGGCCTGTGCAGAGAGGAGAGAACAGGGATAGACAGACACATAGTTGACAGGCTATAGAAAAAGTCTACAATAATACAAAGGAGATCGGAATGAAATGAACTAAACATCTGGGAAAGCGAGAGAGCGGGGCCTCCCTCACTTACGTTTCACTGAAACACTCAAATATAACTCTCCCAACTTCCACTTTAGAAATTATAATTGTTGTAAACTACAGCGGTTCAATGTTTTCTAGGAATAGGCTCTAACTTAGTTTATTCAGCTAGCTAACTTGGTACAGTATTCTTCCGTGAAAACCTTCCAGGGCACCGAATCCTGTGACGCCATAGCCAACTAGCATGCCAGCCTTCAATAACACGGTTCAACACCAATACTTGGTTACAACAAACCAGTGTGTTAACACGCCAAACAGATCATTCGTGTCCGTGTCTAACGTTGTGTAAAGTTTTGCCAGTTAGTTAGCTAGAATAGTTAGCACACTAGTTAGCCATTGCTCTCTGCCAACGAACCACCCCTCCTCCCACGCCACGAAACACACAGAGAGAGCCAAGCTAATGTTATCTAGTCACCCATGTCCCGAATTCCCTTGAACGACTCTTGTTACCAGTATGTAAGAACAAAACAAAAATAAATGTAGGTTCTAACTTACCCTTAGTAGCTACTGTTAGCCAGTTAAGTGCAAAGCTAGCCACTGAATCAATTCAGCCAGTTCGCATCTGTCCGAACGGAGAGAAAGCATCTCCAAATATTACAGCTAGGTCGTTCCAGCTATTGTTTAGTTAGCTATCCAGGTAGCAACAAGCGAGCTACATTTTGAGTACAGTAGCTACTAACTACCTAACGTTAACGCTTCAGATAATGAGGTTAGAAAAACAGCTGAATGGTAGGTAGCTAGCTGGCATAATTACAGGTACTCTTAAGCGTGAAATAACATTGGAAACAACTATCCACAGTTGCTATTACTTACCAGTAGCTACCCACTAGCTAGCTAGCTTTATTGGTCCAGGTAGTGGGTTAGCTAGCCTCGTGCTTCACCGGGCTCAGCCAAATACAATACTTACCTACAATAATTACCTACAATAACTTACAATAACTACCTAGATACACTACCTACAATACCTAACTACAATACCTACCTACAATCTAAATACATGGTTTAAGCTTTACTCGACACCATATAAGAAGCCAAGCTTACCTCCCGCTAGAGAAAACAATTGACAGTTGAGATGGTTTGAGATGGTTTGGGATGAGTTGGACCGCAGAGTGAAGGAAAAGCAGCCAACAAGTGCTCAGCATATGTGGGAACTCCTTCAAGACTGTTTGAAAAGCATTCCAGGTGAAGCTGGTTGAGAGAATGCCAAGAGTGTGCACAGCTTTCATCAAGGAAAAGGTTGGCTACTTTGAAGAATCTAAAATCTAAAATATATTTGATTTGTTTAACACTTTTCTGGTTACTACATTATTCCATATGTATTATTTCATAGTTTTGATGTATTCACTATTATTCTACAATCTTTAAGTCATACCACAGATTCTCAATTGGATTGAGGTGTATCCAAACCTTTGATTGGCTCTGCCCCACCTGCCCTGAATGACTGGTCGCCACTGCACACACAGTGTCAACGTTTCAGAGAGAAAGAGAGAGATAGAGACAGAGAGAACACAGAGAGATGTATACTTTTAGTCAGAGTAAGTGACAGTGTCTTAGCTCCATTACAGGAGGCATGAGAAACCTTGATCCTGCTAACCCAACAAGCTCTCACTGTCTCACGTCAGAATTAGACGTTCATCCATTTTTCTCAAACGTCAAATTTCGGTTAAGTTAAGGTTAAGTTTAGGCATTAACTCTGAATGGTTAAGGTAAGGGTTAAGGTTTGGGATAGGCTTAAAACAAAAATCTCAAAAACAACTCTCTATCGCTGGATTCAAACATGCAACCTTTAGCACCAGAAGCAGATACCCATCTCCATCCACAACACCCTAGCAAAACTGAAACCTACTTTAAGGTAACAGCGCTCACTGTTGCCTCTAGTGGTAGGTTTCAACATCATCTCCCGACATCCTCAGACATGGACTTGACGTCAAATACTGACTTGTATCACGTGTGACCTGGCTGTACTAACCAACATGTCCACCAGTCCAGAGGACACACACACAGACACTCACAGGTACAGTAGCATCCACCCCTCCTCTGCTCCTCATTAACATTGATGCTGTGCGTTGCTAAACTGACTCGACCCTCTGGTGCCAATGTTAGTTGGTTAGCGCCATCCATCATTCCTTCAATTCTGACCAGTTTCCCAGTCCCTGCCGATGAAAAACATCCCCACAGCATGATGCTGCCACCACCATGCTTCACTGTGGGAATGGTGTTCTCGGGGTGATGAGAGGTGTTGGGTTTGCGCCAGACATAGCGTTTTCCTTGATGGCCAAAAAGCTCGATTTTAGTCTCATCTGACTAGAGTACCTTCTTCCATATGTTTGGGGAGTCTCCCACAATTGGTTGCACCAGATCTTATTTAGGGGCTTCATAGCAAAGGGGGTGAATACATATGCACGCACCACTTTTCTGTTATTTATTTTTTTGAATTTTTTGAAACAAGTAATTTTTTTCATTTCACTTCACCAATTTGGACTATTTTGTGTATGTCCATTACATGAAATCCAAATAAAAATCCGTTTAAATTACAGGTTGTGATGCAACGAAATAGGAAAAAGGCAAATTGGGATGAATACTTTTGCAAGGCACTGTGTGTCGTTTATTGACGTTTCTCTCATTCCCTCGCTCCTGTTCCCCTGTCCTTCCTCTACTCCCTCTCTTACCAGGAAGTGATCTTGTTACATTCTGTATTGCAGAGTAAAACTCAAAACTCTACATATACCTACAGTAGAGCATGTGTGTGTGTGTGTGTGTGTGTGTGTGTGTGTGTGTGTGTGTGTGTGTGTGTGTGTGTGTGTGTGTGTGTGTATGTTTGTATGCTTCTGTGTCTAGTCTGCGCACATGCACATCCTCTAAGCCACGAAAATAAAAGGCTGATTTTGATGTACGAGCTCGTTTGTGTAACTTGGGGATTGAGGCAGAAATTGCTTCCCCACTTCAATGTGAAATTCAATTAGAGCATGTTCCAGCGATTTGCCCCTTTAATTTATTCTCTGTTCCCAGAAAGAAAGGCTGTTCGGGTGCCGTTTCTCTCCCTGTGTGTCCATAAAGACACATCTGACTGCCAGACTGCCTCACATTAACCAGGTAAAGACCTGCTGTAACAGCCTGTAGCAGGTGAAGAGCCTATCTAATAGCCTGTTACAGCATCATTTACCACATCCCTGCTGTGGAAAGGCTGTTTTTAACCATACAGTGAGGGAAAAAAGTATTTGATCCCCTGCTGATTTTGTACGTTTGCCCACTGACAAAGAAATGATCAGTCTATAATTTTAATGTTAGGTTTATTTGAACAGTGAGAGACAGAATAACAACAAAAAAATCCAGAAAAACGCATGTCAAAAATGTTATAAATTGATTTGCATTTTAATGAGGGAAATAAGTATTTGACCCCCTCTCAATCAGAAAGATTTCTGGCTCCCAGGTGTCTTTTATACAGGTAACGAGCTGAGATTAGGAGCACACTCTTAAAGGGAGTGCTCCTAATCTCAGCTTGTTACCTGTATAAAAGACACCTGTCCACAGAAGCAATCAATCAATCAGATTCCAAACTCTCCACCATGGCCAAGACCAAAGAGCTCTCCAAGGATGTCAGGGACAAGATTGTAGACCTACACAAGGCTGGAATGAGCTACAAGACCATCGCCAAGCAGCTTGGTGAGAAGGTGACAACAGTTGTTGCGTTTATTTGAAAATGGAAGAAACACAAAAGAACTGTCAATCTCCCTCGGCCTGGTGCTCCATGCAAGATCTCACCTCGTGGAGTTGCAATGATCAGATTACATGTAATCCGTTACATGTAAGGGATCACAAAAAAACGATAACTGTAATCTGTTACGTTACCAGCAAAAATAGTGTAATCAGATTACAGATACTTTTGAAAAACTAGATGATTACTTCGAGGATTACTTTTACTTTTAAATTCAGAAAGGATGTTTGCGACAAAACATTTTTGGACACTTTTCTGTTTTCTCAATGACATTCAAATCAGCATTGAAAAAAGGCGCAAGTTTAAGTTTGTTCCACCTCATCTAGTCTGACACACCAAATGGGTTTGATGGATTGCGGGAAAAGAGCAGGAATAGGCTTTTGTGGGCTACAGTCCAAGCTATGTCTTCCAATGGTGCGACTGCTTTCGGCATCCAAAGATTATCCAAATTGAATAAACGCTTGGAGGTAAGGATGACAGCAGTGGTGTAGTCTACGACGATACAGATATCACTTATTATTGATATCTACATAGTGCATTGATGCGAATCACACTGCTGCTCTCTCATTTAGCTATTCGCGCCTTATGGATTGTGGTTGTTGTGGATGGCTGTTCACAAATCTAAATGTGTATTTGAACCCAATAATGGTTGAATTCAAAAAGTTGAAGCTGCCTATCAATCATTGTTTTTGAAACCAGCGGACAGTCTGTGTAAAATGCGCTCTTGCAACAGCTGTAGTGCGGATCCCAGTCTATGGAATAAAAGTGGAGCTTTTATTGCTCAATCTAATTCATGCTGATAACCCCCAAAAAATCTGTAGGCCTAATGGACACATGCTCAAACTCACACACTTTTGATGTACTTAAAGGGGCAATCTGTAGTTGCTACATCCATTTTTGGACTTATAAATTATATATATATATATATATATATATATATATATATATATATATATATATATATATATATATATATATATATATATATATATATCCAATTGATTCTTGAAGAATATAATTTATAAATACCTCATGAGCTTAGTTCAACTGTCACACTCCATGAGAACCCAAAATATAAGCTTGTTTTACTCCAATGTTTGTTAACATTGTAAATGTAAACAAACACTGTATAGCCTCATAACATGGTTAAAACAATACTTTTGATATCATGGATGGTCAGTCCTTGCATCCATAGCTCTGTCTATTAATCTGAGAGTGGTTACATTTATCCAGGCCCATCCCTCAGCTTTTTACTAAAACAGAGGCAGGGCAACGTTTTGTCATCTGTGGATTTGCCCTTTATACAACTGCATATTATCAAGATATCAAAGTGTCACCAACAAAAAGGTAAACAATAGGCCTATTGCAAATGCAGCATATGGCATTCATTTTTCACATGTAAATAGCACTTTTCAGTAGTGTTCAAAGCATGCCATTCCATGAGCGCAGCATTTATTTTTCAACTCGAATCAATGAGCCCAATTAGTCCTCCATGACAACAAAATCATAAACAACGGAGTAGGGCTGGCTAATAAGTCCTTCGTTTTGGGGTTATGCTCAGGTAAAACAATTTAGCTAATCTATTCTTCCATATTTCCAAGTCCTATTCTTGAAGATCAAGGGGTATAACATTTATTGGAATGACTGGAATTCTGATAGACTTTGGTTTTTAATGTAAAGATATAATTTAATTGTATTATATGTAGTAGAAAGCGATGGGTTAGAAGAAGCCTACATAACCAACCCATAAAATAAAATGTAACATCCATATATGGCCAGCTATGTCAACTTTAACATTCATTTATCCTGCAATAGATGTCGTTCAATTGGTAAGATACATGTTTGTCCTCTTCTAATGCCTCTTAAGGTGAAAGTAATCAGATTACGTTACTGAGTTTGGGTAATCCAAAAATTACATTACTGATTCCAATTTTGGACAGGTAACTAGTAACTGTAACAGATTACATTTAGAAAGTAACCTTCCCAACCCTGTCCATTGCGCACTTACTTGTCCCATCTGTGTGTTTATTTTATGCCTGCTACGGAAGAATCAGACGAATGCCTGATGATGAGGGGATATAGAGAGCAGCTGTCGCTTCGCAAGGTATCTCTACCTGAAAATACATGATCTATGTGATTGATAGTTGGTATTCAGCAGTCATAAAAGTATGCCTTATTTACTTTGAAGGACTACAAAATTGTGATTTTGTCGGACAGCACAGGCAGCATCTCTATAGAGATGAGGTGATGACTTGGAATGAAATAATAAAGTAATAAAATAAAATAAATGTAATATACACAACAACTGAAATATTTTATTAAGGTAAAGTAATGTGAATAAATATAATGATTGGCATTTCCAAATGTTAGCATGCCCTTCATAATTCATAACCTAATATATGTGCAACATGGGACAGTTAAATGACACTAATATCCAATTACATTATTTATTTTCTTCCCCTCAAAGCAACCTGAATCACACAGCTAATAAACGCCTTGACTGATGACAGTTCAATCTAATTCATAATGAGAGGTAGAGCTCTGTATACACACTCATATGCATGCACACATACACAAAAACAGAAACTGACACACACACACAGGCAATTGTCATCACTTACCATCACTTTAGCTTCTAACCTGCTCTGCTCTAGTGAAAATCAGGTCACCATGACACACTACTTGAGAACCTCCATGGTAAACTGAAGAGTATTTATATTAGATGTCAGAGAATTAGAAAGAAGAACCAAAAGAACTATGACCTTTTAGGACCTGAACCCATCAACACACACACATTTCACATTTTACTGTACATTTTAGTCATTTAGCAGACGGTCTTATTCAGCGCGACTACAGGAGCAATTAGGGTTAAGTGTCTTGCTCAGAGCACATCAACAGTGTCACCTAGTCGGCTCAGGCATCTGAACCAGCGACCTTTGGGTTACTGGCCCATAGTTCAATTAGAAAAAAATATCACGGTTTTCGATTTCGGTTTCGATATGTTTTATATCATTAAATGCACTATGCATTGTGTGGGTTGAACGCTGTAACAACACAGAATAAAACAATTAATAAAAGTCCCATGATGATACTGACTGCCCATTACTGCTTATCACTTATTAAACGTCTCTCTGTGTCTCAATCAGTTGCGGAGTCAAGGTCGTTACTCTATAGCTGCGTCCCAAATGGCACCCTTTTCCCTATAATGCACTAGTAGTGCACTACATAGGGAATAGGGTGCCATTTGGGACGCAGCATATGGCTCTCACAGATATAGAAATATTTAACCCCCGTGGTAATAGATTATTTATAATCAAGCAGGAAGAGGCTCACACGGTGCCTTCCTGCTACTTTGGTGTACTGTATATAGGGTAAGAGCAACACACAAACACAAGCACAAACTTGCTGGCACAGACACACATGCAAACAAACACACGCACGCACACACACACACACACACACACACACACACACACACACACACACACACACACACACACACACACACACACACACACACACACAATACTCATGTAGCTGTGTACTGTATGGACTGGGTTTAGAGTGTGAAAGTAAAGCCCCTTCTCTCTCCAGGCTCTGTTTCATGCTGCTAAGACCCTCCACCATATTAGCATATTTAAAGCTCTCTTCATAGGCAATGGTTGTTACCACATGCATGCATTTTAATATTTTGTTTGTTTAATTGCTTCAGGTTTCTCTTGGGGAGAAGGAAGAAGGGACTACACAGGGGGATGAGAGGAAGAGGTAGGGGAGCAAGTGTAGGAGGGGAAGGATGAGAGGGAGACATAAGGGGAAGAGTGGAGGAGGAGGGTGGGGAATGAGAAGAGGTAGAGTGAGGAGGGAAAAGAGGGGATGAGAGAGGGAGGTAGAGAGAGGAGGGGAAACAGGGGGAGGGATGAGAATTCTCAGAGTGCTGGAATTCCACGGCAGTTCATCTCATTTGGGAGAGGACGGAAGATACACACCAAGAGGAGGTTCAAAGACAAATCTTGCATGAGACGCACACACATACACATAAATCCCTCTGAGTGCGTGTGCACGCATGCGTGTGTGTGTGTACAGATATGACTACAAAACTAATTTGCATAAGACTTGGCAGAAACATGTTTGAGGCAAAACACGGAGATGCCTGGCGAATCAGCCGCCAGTCTGAGGCTGAACGACCAATCATCCTTCAGAAGCTCTAAGGGTGTTGCCCTACAGGCATCCCAGAACCCCAGACCAACTCCATCTTACAGGTTTATGTTCCTGGTTTCTCCTCTCTCAGCTGGTCTTGATCGACGTTCAAATGACTAAAACCAAATCGAAACTGTGTAGAAATGTAAATGGACCTACATTGTTAGCCTTTTCACTCTGCCCAGCTTGCTAACAGTCATTGAAACGAAAGCTAGACAGTCAGGGAGCATCGGAAATTCAAAAAGCGATGGATAGAGGACAATTTTAAGGTTAGGGTTAGGGTTTTTGACAGCAAGGAAATATAATCAATTTTAAGTGCGGCCCTCCGGACCTTGGTGAAGACTGAATGCGGCCTGTGGGGCAAAATGAGTTTGAGACCCCTGGTCCATATATTCTATGGCTTATGGTCTAGGCCCAAAGCTGCCAGCCCAGGTAAAAGCCCATGACACGCAGATCAAGCTCTCTTCCATTACATGGTGAAGGCCTTCTGCATTAATTAACTTTCCTATCTGGCTTCTCTCTGCCTCTCTGATTCTCTCCTCCATGTGTATGCAGGCACTTATAGACCTCCTTCTGCTCCCCTACTTTACCACTCTACCCCCTACCTCTCTCATGAGAGAACCCAGATACCTCAACAAATCGCTACTTGTTCAAAGCACCCCACTTGGAAAATAACACTCTCTCGAGGGTGTGTGTGTGTGTGTTTGACACACATGCTTGTGAGTGTGTGTGCGTGCATACGTGTGTGTGTACATGCTCACGCCTCTCAGTAAAGCACTTTTCAGACACCCACCGGAATATCGCTGAGTCCCCCACCACCAAGTACACCACTTGTCCCTCTAGTCAAAGCGGCAGGTGCCTTCACACATGAAGGCAACAGCCGCCGGTGACCATAGCAGCGAAAAACAAACATTATTGATTTGTGAAAAGTGAATCGTTATAACACCATAAGCGTGCATACAAAATGTATTTACATGCAACAGAAATGATTCATCCAAAAATAGATTAAAAAACAATGATTTTTATTGTTAAACGTGACTCTGTAAACTGATGATTTTAGCCAGCTAGCTAGCTAGAGGAAGTTAGCTGGTCCTGCTGTTGGTTGTAAGTGCTGACGTATCACCACGCAGGCTACATTTGCTACTGTGATTGGTCAACAATGACGGCACCGCTTGAAAAATGGAGCACAATCCTATTTTCTCTGCTTCGGCTGAGCAGCTTCCATGGGCACGAGCAACGCCGACCGGTCCGCCTGGATAGAATTTCGCCACCAGCCTAGGATTCATTGAAAATGAATGGTCCACCCTGTCCACTGCACGCTGTCTGTGAGTGCCTTAAGGCAGGCAGTACACTAATCCAGAGTATTCAAGCTCAGTAGAGTGTAAGATTGTGTTATTAGATTTTCAGCCATCCAACTTTTGAATCAGACTTTAAACATAATCTAATCCCTGTGCACTGTGTTAATGGATGCATGATAGAACAGAGAATGGGTAACTTACACTCAGTGGGTAACTTACACTCAATTTATTAGGTACACCGATCTAGTCCCGAGTTGGACGCCCCTGTAGACATAAAGGGATGCACCTGGTCAGCAACAATGTTCAGATACACTGTGGCGTTTAAACATTGCTCATTTGGTATCAAGGGACCTAACATATGCCAGAAAAACATTCCCCACACCATGACACCACCGCCACCAGCCTGTACTGTTGACACCAAGCCAGATTGGGCCATGGACTCATGCTGCTTATGCCAAATCCTGACTCTGCCATCAGCATGACACAACAGGAACCAGGATTCGTTGGACCAGACAAGGTTTTTCCACTCCTCAATTGTCCAGTGTTGGTGATCGCGTGCCCGCTGGAGCCGCTTCGTCTTGTTTTTAGCTGATAGGAGTGGAACCTATCCGTGACAAGGACCGACGAGTTGTGGGTTCCGAGATTCCGTTCTGCACAGTACTGTTGTACTGCTCCGTTATTTGCCTGTTTGTGGCCCGCCTGTTAGCTTGCACGATTATTGCCATTCTCCTTCGACCTCTCTCATCAAGGAGCTGTGTTTGCCCACAGGACTGCTGCTGACTGGATGTTTTTTGTTTGTCGCACCATTCTCTGTAAACCCTAGACACTGTCGTGCGTCAAAAGTCCAGGAGTCCAGCCATTTCTGAGGTACTGGAACCGGCCCGCCTGGCACCGACGGTCATACCACACTCAAAGTCATTTAGGTCACTCGTTTGTCACATTCTAATGTTCAATCGAACAGCAACTAAATGCCTTGATGCCTATCTGCCTGCTTTATATAGCAAGTCATGGCCACTGTCTGTAGAAGCGAACCATTTTCATGAACGGGGTGGTGTACCTAATAAACTGGCAACTGAGTGTGAAGCACTTCATGATCACTGGATGGCATGGCCGATCTAACTAGACATCCGTAATATTACCTTTAATCCAACACTTTGACATCCACAGTAATTCGGAGGAAAGGGAGAGTGTTAGTAGTGGGGGAAAAGATGGAGAAGGGAGGTAAGGAGTTTAGGCTTCGACTTGGGGAAACAGGGATTTGACTTAAAGAGATTCTCCGGTACTTTTGTATACTTTTCAGCCAGTAGTTCTGATAGTAGCGCTCACTAGCCAAAAGTGGTCCCGAAAGTTGCGTATTACGTCACATATGTGCACATTTGTGCACCACGTCATTGCTCTCTCTCTCTCGCTCTGCTGTGTGTGCATCTTACTAGCTGTCACTCAAATGGCGAGGGGCTCATTGGTTGAACTCAAATTGCTAGGGGGCTAGCCCATTAGGGGGAAAATGGAGGAAAAATGGAGCAGCACATCGTCCAGAAAAACAGTAACTTTCAAACTAGGGATTTCATGGCTAATTAAGGTAAGACAGTAACTCTGCTCATAGATTATGCATGTATGAACTACACATTGACACATCCAGCCCAAAGCGGGAGGTTTAAAAAATACTTAGTAAACCTCCCGAAAGTATTCAAACCAAAGTTCCGGAGCATGTCTTTAAATGCTGGTAGTGGTGTTTCTGTGTTTAAATTCACTTTGAGATAAACAGTTTTTTGCAGCATTGGCCTTCACAGTGGCATTTCCTGAGGGTGTGTGTGTGTGTCTGTCTGTCTGTCTGTCTGTCTGTCTGTCTGTGTGTGTGTGTGTGTGTGTGTGTGTGTGTGTGTGTGTGTGTGTGTGTGTGTGTGTGTGTGTGTGCGTGTGTGTGTGTGTGAGAGGATTTTCCCTTTAAGTACCGAGCCACAGGCCAGAACATAACACAAGCATTATGTCCTCCTTATTTATTCATACACACACACACACACACACACACACACACACACACACACACACACACACACACACACACACACACACACACACACACACACACACACACACACACACACACATACACACACACATATATATACACACACACATATACACACACACAAACACACACACATATACTGACAGTGCACCTGTTCCAGAAGAGCTCTGCTAGTGTTAATTAGGTGTCTGCAGCCTGCAGCTGCCCAGAGCAGAGAGATAATATCGTTGTCACCACAGTGATATGACACACAGTGCCCAGGGACCTGTATCCGCGACTGCTTGTGTGTTTGTGTGTGTGTGTGTGTGTGTGTGTGTGTGTGTGTGTGTATGTTTGTGCGTGCATGTGTGTGTGTGTGGGATAGGATAAAGTAATCCTTCTACCCCCCCCCCCCCCCAAATTGTAAAGTGGTTATCCCACTGGCTATAGGGTGAACGCACCAATTTGTGAGTCGCTCTGGCTAAGAGCGTCTGCTAAATGACGTTAATGTGCCCTTGAGCAAGGCACTTAACCCTAATTGCTCCTGTAAGTCGCTCTGGATAAGAGCGTCTGCTAAATGACTAAAATGTAAATGTAAATGTACGTGTGTGTGAGCGTGTGTCTTTGTGCGTGACAATACAGAGTTATGGATCCTACTGAATAGCTGCTGTTAGTGCAGTGTCATTCTCAGATAGAGCCTTATTAGATCCCCACAAACTGTTATTTAATATTGACTGATAAGATACACCAGCCATTTGCCTGGAAAAAACAAGACAACACTACACGAAAAGTATTCTCCTGACATCACATTGTTAACTCAATAGAAGGCCCCAGTAATATGGAAGGAACGCTGTCAGCGGGAAAGAGGGATAGAGAGGTGGCGGAATAGAAGAACGAGGGGAATGTGTCAGATTGGAGCATGGAAATGAGAGAGGGGTGTGAGGAATGAATAGAACGAGAGTAGTGACAGAGTGAGAGAGAGGAGAGCGAGCGAGAGAGAGAAAGAGAGAGAGACAGAGAGAGAGAAAGAGAGAGATAGATAGAGAGACACTCAGAGTCAGCGAAAGGAAGAAGTGAGGGGAATTATTCCCCCCATACTGAGCTGGCCTTGAGACTGAGTCAGCCTCAGCACCCCTCGGGCTGTTTGAAGCCATATCAGATAACATGGAGAAGAGAGTTAACATGGAGAAGCTCCACTTCTCACAGACTTTACTGTAGCTTTATAAGGTGAATACAGAACACTGTGGTGAAACCGAGGAGAGGAGAGGAGAGGAGAGAGGATGGTGGCAGCCAGAGGAGATATGAAAGCGTCCAAGGAGACCAGGTCCTGTTTTGGTGTGTGCTTATGTGTGCGTGCGTGTGTACCTGCATGTGTGCGTACGTGTGTGTGTATGTGTGTGTGTGTTTGTGCGAGTGTGTGCATGCATAAGTGAGTGTGCGAAAGAGAGAAAGAGACATAGAGAGAAAAGGTAGAGTTGGGAGCCATCTCATGCTGTGACAGCGGTGTCCAGGAAACATGCTCTCTGGCAGATTGATTGGCACCACAAGATAAAACTGTTCCTTTTTAACAAGCAACTTTCTCACATATTGGCTCAGTGTGTGGGAGAGACAAAGACAGAGAGAGAGGTTTTTTTCCCCAATGCCTGTCAGTCTGTTCTGATGCTGTGCTGGGCAGGTCTATATTGCGCAGCGGGGCTTTGGCTGTAATTTCCTGCCCAGTCTCCGGATGGAGATTTAATTTTGATCGACTCTTTGTGTGTGTGTGTGTGTGTGTCGGACGGGGGTTTATTTTCAGTCATACATAATGTCAGGGTTGGTGAGTAACGGATTACATGTAACGGATTACAAAATAACTAACTGTTATCCGTTACATTCCCAGCAAAAATGTTGTAATCAGATTACAGTTACTTTTGAATACACTAGATAATTACTTCTATGATTGCTTTTAAACTCAGAAACGATGTTTGCGAGAAAAAACAACTGTATTTTCTCTCAATGACATTCAAATCAGCATAGAAAAAAGGCGTACGTTTAAGATTGTTCTGCATGAGTGAGTCTTACCACAAGTCAGACACCACTATGATGACACACCAAATGCGTTTGATGGATCATGGGAAAAGAGCAGGAATAGGCTTTTGTAGGCTACAGTCCAAGCTAAGTCTTCCAATGGTGTCGGCATCCAAAGATTATTCAACTTGTATAGACGCTTGGAGGTAAGGATGACAACAGTGGTGTAGTCTACGGCGATACGGATATCACTTACAATTGATATCTACATAGCGCATTGATGCGAATCACACTGCTGCTCTCTCATTTAGCTATTTGCGGCTTACGGATTGTGGTTGTTGTGGATGGCTGTTCACAAATGTACAGTATATGTGTATTTTAATCAAGTCAAAATGGTTGAATTGAAGAAGTTTAAGCTGCCTATCAATCAATGTTTTTGAGATCAATGGACAGCCATTGGAAATACACCCCTACAACAGCAGCATAGTGCAGATCCCAGCCTATGGAATAAGTTTGAGGGAGTTCCTCCCTTCTAAACTCCTCCGTGGTATTGTGCTCCATACGGTCAAAAACGAGTTCAATTTAAGAAGACCACGATTGGGGCTTTTATTGCTCAATCTAATTTGTGCTGATAAAAAATATATGTATTTTAAAAAAATCCATAGGCCTAATGGACACATGTTCAAACTCACACACTTTTGATAGACTTAAAGGGGGAATCTGTAGTTGCTACATCCATTTTTGGACTTATAAATTAATGATATATAGCCATTGATTCTTGAAGAATCATTTAGAAAGTAACCTACCCAACCCTGCATATTATTCAGCTGAAGCACTGTGTGTGTCCCTTGGGAGAAGGCCTTTGATATAAGCCTGGTTGTCCTTGACAGAACCAGAACAGGCAGTCCATCTCTATGGACCATGGACAATGTACTCCACTGAACCCATCTGGGAGAAACATGAAGAAATGAATAATATGAAACCATTTCATCCTCTCTTCTCTTTGTCTTTTCTCTCTTTTTCTCATATTACACACACATGCACTCACACACTCAGAAACGCAGACAAACACACACACAAGAAACAAACAGTCCAGTCCAGAGATCCCTGTTAATTTCCTTTGATACGTTCTGACATGCCCTGTGATAGTGATTCATGCCCTGTGATAGTGATTCATGCCCTGTGATAGTGATTGGTGTGAGTGTGTGTATTAGGGCTGTCAGATCCTCCTCTCCTCTCTTTCTCTCCTTCTTTTCTCTCCTTCTTTGTGCTGTGGATCAGGTGTCAGAGCAGCCTCTGATTACTGCAGCTACATGCAGAGTCCATTTCCCTTTTCCCTTATATAAGCAGGCAGACACAGGCAAGTTATCAACCACATATTTAGTTCTAGATTAACTAGAGGAAATTAACGATTCAGTGAGTGTGCACGTACTGTACATGTGTGTGTCTACAGTATATGTCTATGACATTGTGTGTGTGTGTGTGTGTGTGTTTGTGTGTGTGTGTGCGTGCATGCGTGGATGGGGATGCATAACTCAAACTAATTAACAGTCTTGATTCCCTGTTCCCGGGTAGCAGATTCCCCAGGGAGATCGTTCAAGATTGACATCGAAATTGGACATCTATCCATGTCCTGAGGACGTCAGGAAATGCCTTCAAAACCAGCCACTAGGGGCAACAGTGAGCACTATTACGTCAACTAATAATAATAACAATAATAATTTATTCAACTTCTATAGCGATTTTCATTACAGAAATAATCTAAAAGTTCTTGAAACAAGAACAATAATAAAATAAAACAAACAAGAATGAAATAAAACAGCTATATGACAGAGTAGGTCTGGGCAACGATTTTTGGCAAGCGTTGAACGTTTTGTTGTTTCAAGCCTACAACAAATGGAGCGACAGTCAAGAGGGAACCATATGGCTTGAGCAGAGGGAGGAGGTGGTCAACGGCAGGAGATGAGCAGGTCCTCTGGAGGCAGGGAGGCAGCACAGTTCACTCTCTGTTCAAGGCTTGTCACCGGTGCCTCGTCGTCCCCGCCGTCTGACTGCGACTTCTCTGTAGCCGTTGACTCCTTATGCCGGTCTTGTAGAACGAGATGAAGTTTGTTTTTGAGCTCTCCACTTGGAAGTAGGCTTGGGTTTGGGGTTTTGGTTTTGGGTTTGGGGGATGGGTGTAATCCCATGACTCTGGATAAGAAGGTTGTGTGTTTGACACAGTCGTGGACACTGTTTTTTATTGTATTTTTTAAACCTTAACCATTACCTTAACCATTTGTAATGAGTGCCTAAACTTAACAATTAGCTTCGAAATTTGACGTTTGGAGAAATTGAATAATACAGAGCAGCAGGAGCAACAAAAACACTTGTGGATGAACATCTAATTCTGCGGTGAGACTATGAGAGCTTGTTGGATTCCCAGTCCACACATCAGCATTTCCCCCAGTACAGTGAGCAGTCTTTGAGAGAGAGAGAGAGAGAGAGAGAGAGAGAAAGAGAGAAAGAGAAAAAGAGAGAAAGAAAGAAAAAGAGAACGAGAGAGAGTGAGCGAGTGCTAGAGAGCGAGACAAAGAGCATTGAATGCTGTTGATCATATTACACTGTATATTGGGCTTTTTCATTCAGCTATGGTATGGTGTAGTAGAGTCAAGCCATACTATTGGGGTGTATTATAGAACTATGGTATTGGTTTGTAGTATTGGGCCATAATATTGGCCTTTAATACTACAGCTGAATGATTTAACCTTTTCACGCGTGAGTTCTAAATATCTCTAACGGTCATCCCAGTGTGAGTTTTTTTATGCACGTGATGTCAGAATGAACTCACTGTTCCAAAAAGTGATTGTTATGCAACAGGACAGTTAACACACGCTGCCCTCAAACCAAGACACAATGCCTGCTAATTATCTATTGACTATGTTTCAACTTGTCAATTTCATATTATTTTCGAACAAGTTTTATTTTCTAAAAACAGTTTGAATAGAGCTGTGTTCCGCCTCCTCATTAATTCACATAGAAGTAGCCCATTTCACTGTTGCGGACAATTTATGTTTGAGGCTTTACTGATCTGGACAAACTTCTCTCTTTGATGAGAGCCCAAGCACTTCCCCAGTGTTTCCGCAGATCAAGTATGCAGAGTATGCAGATATTTGTGCAGTCTTGCACAAACCTTTCCCCCTGGCACATTTTCTGGCTGGCGCTCGCATTGCCTTCATTGTTGTTTTCCTTAAAAATAATAACTTTGGACGTGTGCGTTCCTATCAAAGTAAGTGCCTTATTTTCTGTATATCGTGTTGTTGTTTCTACTGTAGCATACCATATGTATGTATGTATGGAGCATAATGTATTTACAGTTTTATTCACATGTTTTCAAGTACTGGTGACAAATCATGCATTCAGATTCTTGCATATATTGCAATGGACACATATTGTAATGGACACAGGTTGTACTGATTATGATGAGCTAATGCTAAGCTATTTGCCAGCTATGTGTGGCGCCATGTTTGTTGACATTATACAATGCATTCTGGGTGTCACGTAAACGTCTGTCAGACCAAAGATGTTATAACAAAATGAGGTGAAGGGATGGTTCACTCATCTTTCGAGTAAACTTCTGGAAGTGAATGAAGGTAAGTGAATGATGGTAGACGACACACCCCTTTCAACATGCATACTGCAAACAGAACTAACTCATCTTGTCTCCTCTACTTATCTTTGGTTGATGCGAGAAAAAAATAACATGGCTCCGTGCACAAACTACCCATCGTCGGATTACTTTCGATTTTCAGAAAGTGTTTTACTCAATTATTTCAATCAATGGTGAGCTCACCTGAAATGTAAATAATTTTAAATAGTAATTGCTATTAGCTAATTCATATTATGGTTTCTGTCAGCCCAGAGTTAGCTAAATATGACCACTTGTGTTTCGTCAATCTTTCCTCAGTTAGCGCTAGGACTAATATAGCCTACATTTTCCTGTTTGGATGATTGTGTTATGCTGTTGCTACTTTTGTGAATGTCTGAACATTGAATCCAAAAATAAACTGGTCACATTCAGGACATAACGTTGTAAGGACTGTGTTTGTGCAAAATGTTTCTGTGAAAAAATAGTGTGGCCAGCTCAAACGCGGACTGTTGCGTCAATCGAAACTGGACGTTCTACATAAACGTTCTAATCACACCAGTTTTAGCGTGTGCTGCAGGGACCACTGTAGAAGGATCACACCCGTGTGTTGGTACGTGTCAAAGGGTTAACTGATAATTCATCCACTTAAGTTTCCTTTCCAATGTGATGCATATTGTCAAGGCCACTCTCTCAACAAAATGATCAAGGCACCTTCCTCAGAGTGATAATGTTATACTGGGACTGTCACCCAACCTTGACCAACCTTTAAACAGAAAGCTGCCAGGACAACACCAGCGAGTTCACCTCTCCTCTACCTCTCTCCTCTACCTCTCCTCTACATCTCTCCTCTACATCTCTCCTCTACCACTCTTCTACCTTTCCTCTACATATCTCCTTTACAGTGGCTTGCAACTAAACTATTCACCCCCCTTGGCATTTTTCCTATTTCGTTGCCTTACATCCTGGAATGAAAATGGTTTTTTGGGGGTTTGTATCATTTGATTTACACAACATGCCTGCCACTTTGAAGATGCAAAATATGTTTTATTGTGAAACAAACAGCACTTGAGCGTGCATAACTATTCACCCCCCCCCCCCCCAAACTCAATACTTTGTAGAGTCACCTTTTGCAGCAATTAGAGCTGAAAGTCTCTTGGGGTATGTCTCTATAAGTTTTTCAAGGCAAAACTGCTCCAGCTCCTTCCGCTGGTGTACAGCAATCTTTAAGTCATACCACAGATTCTCAATTGGATTGAGGTCTGGGCTTTGACTAACCTATTCCAAGATATTTAAATGTTTCCCCTTAAACCACTCAAGTGTTGCTTTAGCAGTATGCTTAGGGTCATTGTCCTGCTGGAAGGTGAACCTCCGTCCCAGTCTCAAATCTCTGGAAGACTGAAACAGGTTTGCCTCAAGAATTTCCCTGTATTTAGCGCCATCCATCATTCCTTCAATTCTGACCAGTTTCCCAGTCCCTGCCAATGAAAAACATCCACACAGCATGATGCTGCCACCACCATGCTTCACTGTGGGGATGGTGTTCTTGGGGTGATGAGAGGTGTTGGATTTGCGCCAGACATAACATTTTCCTTGATGGCCAAAAAGCTCAATTTAATCTGACCAGAGTACCTTCTTCCATATGTTTGGGGAGTCTCCCACATGCCTTTTGGCGAACACCAAACATGTTTGCTTAGTTTTTTCTTTAAGCAATGGCTTTTTTCTTGCCACTCTTCTGTAAAGCCCTGCTCTGTGGAGTGCACGCCTTAAAGTGGTCCTATGGACAGATACTCCAATCTCCGCTGTGGAGCTTTGCAGCTCCTTCAGGGTTATCTTTGGTCTCTTTGTTGCCTCTCTGATTAATGCCCTCCTTGCCTGGTCTGTGAGTTTTGGTGGGCGGCCCTCTCTTGGCAGGTTTCCATTTTCTAATAATGGATTTAATGGTTCTCCGTGGGATGTTCAAAGTTTCTGATATTTTTTTATAACTCAACCCTGATCTGTACTTCTCCACAACTTTGTCCCTGACCTGTTTGGAGAACTCCTTGGTCTTCATGGTGCCGGTTGCTTGGTGGTGCCCCTTGCTTAGTGGTGTTGCAGACTCTGGGGCCTTTCAGAACAGGTGTATATATACTGAGATCATGTGACAGATCATGTGACACTTAGATTGCACACAGGTGGACTTTATTTAACTAATTATGTGACTTCTGAAGGTAATTGGTTGCACCAGATCTTATTTAGGGGCTTCATAGCAAAGGGGGTGAATACATATGCACGCACCACTTCCGTTATTTATTTTTTATAATTTTTTGAAACAAGTTATTTTTTTAAATTTCGCCAAGGGGATGAATACTTTTGCAAGGCACTGTACCTCTCCTCTGCCTCTCCTCTACCTCCTCTACACCTCTCCCCTACATCACTCCTTTTCTCGTATCAATAATAAAAGCACATAGAGAAGTATTTCAAAGCCATATTTTCTGTTCCATAATTATACACAGATGGTTAGTGGTTTGCTGTAATGGGAGCCCTATTACCTCTAACTGAAACATAACTGATCTAATGAGGATGATTGTGTATCAACACAAGGAAGTCATTAGAGGAACAAAGCAGGTGCGTGTGTGTGTGTGTGTGTGTGTGTGTGTGTGTGTGTGGGCGTGTACGTGCAGGCGCGTGTGTGTTTGTGTGTGTTAATCCGTGTGATAATTAACACGACACAGACCCACATGATTGGATAATGAAATCCTGGCTTATGTATGTGGAGTTGGTAAGAGCCCCCATACCAGGCCCTACTTTGTGTGTGTGTGTGTGTGTGTGTGGGGGGGGGGGTGAAGACCGTGTTTGTGCGTGCGTGCGTGTGGATGGATGGATGGAGATGCATAACACTCAAGCTAATTCACAGTCTTGACTCCCCGTTCCCTCTAGCAGATTCCCACTCCACACATCAGCCTTTCCCCCAGCCCAGTGAGCAGTCTTAGAGAGAGAGAGAGAGAGAGAGAGAGAGAGAGAGAGAGAGAGCATTGCTGTTGATCATATTGCACTCATTCAACTATGGTGTGGTGTAGTAGAGTCAAGCCATACTATTGGGGTGTATTATTGAACTATGGTATTGGTTTGTAGTATTGGGCCATAATATTGGCCTTTAATACTACAGGTTAGCTGAATGATTTAGCTGATGATTCATCCACTTAAGTTTCCTTTCCAATGTGATGCCTATCGTCAAGGCCACTGTCTCAACAAAATGCTCAAGGCACAGGAGGCGTATAGCCACTCTGACCGTGAGGCGCAAGAGTAGAGTTGGCAGGAATAGACGTTAGGTCCCGTACTAACCATCAGCTCCCTGTTTGGTAAGTGTCCTTTGGGCTGCAAATCTCACTGGACAAGTCTTCTAAATAAAAATAAGAGCTTTTAACTAACTTTGACAACTTTCTCTTTTTATTATTAGATGGTTATTTGTTTATTTTCACTTTTTTGGTGTTTTGAATGGCACCGTTAGTATGGGAGATTATGCTGTCATAAAACATTTCATGTAAGCGTTTTTAGGCCAATTTTGAATCTGTGGAATGACAAGGTCTACATTACCCCTAATGTTCATTGACTGGACATTCCAAATTACCATGGCAATTATGCATCACAATAGTAATATACATTTTGCAACATGCAGCAATCCACCATCATTGTGTAGGGAAACCATCAAAGGTAGTGCACCTAAACTGAGATCTAGTATTTGAAGGGTGTTTGAATTAAAACCCAATTTAAATGTTATGATACACTGAATGTACAGTATTTAAAAACAGAATGGAAGTACTCTGACACACTAAAAGTGGTTTTTCAATCTGAATATTGGTGTTTTTAAGAGAGCATGTAAAAGGCAGCATTAAAACACAAAAAGCGTGTTTTGGCAGACTGTGTCTCTCATACAATCAAATGGTTTTGAAATGCCAATGGTTTATAGCTTAAATATTGATTGATGAGGATTTTCAGACAATATTTGAATGAACAATTTAAAGAACAGACTGGGAATTTAATACTTTCCTAGTGTAGACAATCGCTCTAATTATAGGCTACAGTTGCGAGGCCCATAGTAAGATTATAAATGATGTTGCAATAAAAATGTTTAGGGCTACGTAAGTTATAGCAGGGTTAACATGAGTTGAAATGTATAAAGTGAGTCTTTATCTGGATTTGAACCCAGGTCTCCTGCTTGTCAAAACACTGCCTTAGTCCACTCAGACAGTCTTAAGGACTAAACTGTGGTGCTGAACCACCCTTGTTAGATTCAGTACATGGGGCCCGATTCAGGCTTGAGATGAGTTGACTTAACATGGACTCATTAAAACATGGACCTAATAATGATGATGATCCACGCTTCTTTGACAATATATATAATAAATTATCAACCCTGAAAGCAATACAAGACACTATTATTATGGTGGGAGATTATAATACTGTTTTAAATAGCTAAATGGACCGTAAAGGAAATCACACTACAAACTATCACCCTCATGCTCTTAAGTAAATCATGAATGTCATGGATACATTAGAACTAGTGGATATATGGAGGCTTAAATATCCTGACCTAGTGAGATATACACGGTGGAGACTCAATCAAGCTAGTCGTCTTGACTTCTTTCTTACGTCATTCTCGTTGGCACCAAAAGTTTAAAAGTGTTGATAGGGGATAGAATGCGGTTGGACCATCATTTAATTGGCATATACATTACTCTTACTGAATTTCCACGTGGGCGAGGATATTGGAAATGTAATCAAAGCCTATTGGATGATAACTTGTTTTTAACTAGGACAGGGGAATTTATAACTGAATTTTGCCGACATAACATCGGTACAGCAAATCCCCTTATTGTATGGGACACATTTAAATGTGCCTTTAGAGGCCATGCAATTCAGTATAATTCTCGAAAACAAAAGCAATTTAGGTCGAAAGAGTCCATACTAACAAAGGAAATAGAAGGTCTAACTGAACAGATAGATAGCAATAAAAAACGTAAAATAGAGGCTTAGAATAAATTAGAGGAAAAACAAAAAGAAATTGAGAAACTTATTCAAGAATGATCACGTGTAATATATTACAAAAATAAAGCAAACTAGATGGAATATGGGGAAAAATGCACCGAATAATTTTTTGATCTTCAACATAGAAATGCTACCAAAAATAATTAACTGAAACTGGTTACAAATGACGGAGTCACCCATAATTCACCAAATTATATTTTGAAAGAGGATGCAAAGTACTTTAAGCATATATTTTCATTTCAGTCACCTCCATCTCCTCTAACTGAAGCTAATTGTAGGGATTATTTTCTATTGATAATGTAAAATTAACAGTCATACAGAAAGACGCATGTGAAGGTGGAATTACAGAGGAGGAACTTTTTGATGCAATTAAAAACTTTAAGTCCGGGAAAACTCCAGGGTTGGATGGCATACCAGTTGAAATATACCAAACCTTTTTTGATATACTCAGAGGACCGTTATTAGCATGTATTAACCACTCCTATGTAAATGGTAGATTATCAGACACTGAAGAAGAAGGTCTGATTTAATTGTTACTGAAACAGGATACAAGTGGGAAATATAAAGATCCACTCCATTAAAAAAATTGGAGGCCCCTTACACTTCAGTGTTGTGATGCAGAAATTCTAGCTAAATATATAGCGCATAGAATTTAAATGGTATTGTCGGACATTATTCATTCTAATCAGACAGGTTTTTTTTACATGGAAGGTACATTGGAGATAAAATAAGGCAAGTACTGGATACAATAGAACACTATGGAAAATCTGGGAAACCAGGCCTTCTATTCATTGCTGACTTTGAAAAGGCATTTGATAAAATACAACTGGAGTTTATATATAAATGCCTGGAGAAATTTCAATTTTGGAGAATCTCTTATAAAATGGGTTAAAATCATGTGTAGTAACCCTAGGTGTAAAATAGTCAATAATGGCTATTTCTCCAAAAGTTTTAAATTGTCAAGAGGAGTAAAACAAGATTGTCCACTATCGGCATATGTATTTATTATGGCAATCGAAATGTTAGCTATTAAAATCAGATCCAACAATAATATCAAGGGATTAGAAATCCAGGGTTTAAAAACAAAGGTGTCATTGTACACTGATGATTCATGTTTTCTTTTAAATCCACAACTAGAATCCCTCCACAGACTCACAGAGGATCCAGATACTCTCTGGATTACAACCAAATTATGATACATGTACTACAGTGGGGGAAAAAAGTATTTAGTCAGCCACCAATTGTGCAAGTTCTCCCACTTAAAAAGATGAGAGAGGCCTGTAATTTTCATCATAGGTACATGTCAACTATGACAGACAAATTTAGGAAAAAAAATCCAGAAAATCACATTGTAGGATTTTTAATGAATTTATTTGCAAATTATGGTGGAAAATAAGTATTTGGTCACCTACAAACAAGCAAGAGTTCTGGCTCTCACAGACCTGTAACTTCTTCTTTAAGAGGCTCCTCTGTCCTCCACTCGTTACCTGTATTAATGGCACCTGTTTGAACTTGTTATCAGTATAAAAGACACCTGTCCACAACCTCAAACAGTCACACTCCAAACTTCACTATGGCCAAGACCAAAGAGCTGTCAAAGGACACCAGAAACAAAATTGTAGACCTTCACCAGGCTGGGAAGACTGAATCTGCAATAGGTAAGCAGCTTGGTTTGAAGAAATCAACTGTGGGAGCAATTATTAGGAAATGGAAGACATACAAGACCACTGATAATCTCCCTCGATCTGGGGCTCCACGCAAGATCTCACCCAGTGGGGTCAAAATAATCACAAGAACGGTGAGCAAAAATCCCAGAACCACACGGGGGGACCTAGTGAATGACCTGCAGAGAGCTGGGACCAAAGTAACAAAGCCTACCATCAGTAACACACTACGCCGCCAGGGACTCAAATCCTGCAGTGCAAGACATGTCCCCCTGTTTAAGCCAGTACATGTCCAGGCCTGTCTGAAGTTTGCTAGAGTGCATTTGGATGAACCAGAAGAGGATTGGGAGAATGTCATATGGTCAGATGAAACCAAAATAGAACTTTTTGGTAAAACCCAACTCGTCGTGTTTGGAGGACAAAGAATGCTGAGTTGCATCCAAAGAACACCATACCTACTGTGAAGCATGGGGGTGGAAACATCATGCTTTGGGGCTGTTTTTCTGCAAAGGGACCAGGACGACTGATCCGTGTAAAGGAAAGAATGAATGGGGCCATGTATCGTGAGATTTTGAGTGAAAACCTCCTTCCATCAGCAAGGGCATTGAAGATGAAACATGGCTGGGTCTTTCAGCATGACAATGATCCCAAACACACCGCCCGGGCAACGAAGGAGTGGCTTCGTAAGAAGCATTTCAAGGTCCTGGAGTGGCCTAGCCAGTCTCCAGATCTCAACCCCATAGAAAATCTTTGGAGGGAGTTGAAAGTCCGTGTTGCCCAGCGACAGCCCCAAAACATCACTGCTCTAGAGGAGATCTGCATGGAGGAATGGGCCAAAATACCAGCAACAGTGTGTGAAAACCTTGTGAAGACTTACAGAAAACGTTTGACCTGTGTCATTGCCAACAAAGGGTATATAACAAAGTATTGAGAAAATTTTGTTATTGACCAAATACTTATTTTCCACCATAATTTGCAAATAAATTCATTACAAATCCTACAATGTGATTTTCTGGATTTTTTTTTCTCATTTTGTCTGTCATAGTTGACGTGTACCTATGATGAAAATTACAGGTCTCTCTCATCTTTTTAAGTGGGAGAACTTGCACAATTGGTGGCTGACTAAATACTTTTTTCCCCCACTGTATATTACATATTGGATCACTAAAAAATACAATTTTTACATTACCGTGTAGTTTACCAATAAAATGGTCTGATGGTGATGTGGATATACTTGGAATACATATCCTAAATGAAATAAATGATCTCACTGCTATACATTTTAATAGAAATTTAGCAAAAATAAATAACATCTTGCTGCCATGGAAAGGTGAATACCTGTCTATTTGTGGAAAAATCACCCTGATTAACTCTTTAGTATTATCCCAGTTGACCTATTTGCTTATGGTCTTGCCTACGCCTAGCGAACAGTTTTTGAAATGATATGAGAAAATAATATTCAATTTTATTTGGAACGGCACACCAGACAAAATTCAACGGGCCTATTTCTATAATGAATATGAATTCTGAGGACAGAAATTATTAAATAAAGCATTAAAGCATTAGACCTATCACTAAAAGCTTCAGTAATACAAAAGTTATACTTAAATCGGAACAGGTTCTCTTGCAAATTAGTAAGATTGTATCACCCCATGTTCAAGAATGGCCTTTTCCCCTTTATTCAGATTACAACCTCTCACTTTCAGTTATTTGAAAAGGAAATCATCTCCCAAATATCACTATTTCTAAAACAAGCCATAGAAAGTTGGTTGCAATTTCAATTTAATCCTCCAGAAACTACAGAACAAATAATGCAACAAATATTGTGGTTAAACTCAAATATACTAAATGATAAAAAACCAAAATGTTAAAAAATTGTATAATCCTCGTAAATTATATCATAGGTAGGACTGGTGGAGTTATGTCGCACATGCAGCTAACAAAAACATATGGAAGTGTCTGCTCTACCCAAAATTACAACCAAATAATTGCAGCGTTACCGCAAAAATGGAAGAGAAAAGTGGAAGGGGGAAAAAGTGAGGTACTTGTCTTTCGGCGCTGCATTAAAGACCATAATTGGTTATTGTCACTATGCCGATGTGGATGTGGTGGAGGAGTCAAGCGCAGGAAACAGAGGTTTAGTCCAACAAGACTTTAATAGTCTCAATCACACGAGTGGAAAACCCCGACCTCGAAAACACGAAGTGGCGAGGGAAAATTACGCACACGCGTAAAACACTAAACATGAAAATGAAACGGAAAACAAACACGTAGCATAGACAAAGTGGCAACAGAATAACAACACACAATTACCCTAGAGCAAAACAAGGAACTTATAAGACACGTAATCAACACCCAAACAGACACAGGTGTGACAGACAGACAAAAGCAATCAAATACAGAAACATAGAGCGGTGGCAGCTAGTACTCCGGGGACGGCGAACGCCGAAGCCTGCCCGAACCAGGAGGAGGAGCAGCCTCGGCCGAAACCGTGACAGTAACCCCCCCTTGACGCGCGGCATCAGCCGCGCGCCGACCCCGGCCTCGGGGACGGCCAGGAGGATGCGGACCCGGGCGCGTGGGATGCCCACGGTGAAACTCAGTCAGGAGGGATGGATCGAGTATGTCCCTCCTGGGCAACCAGCACCGTTCCTCCGGACCGTACCCCTCCCACTCCACGAGATACTGGAGACCACTCCTCCGGCGCCTCGAGTCCAAGATGGTCCGGACCCTGTACGCCGGGACCCCCTCGATGTCCAAAGGGGGCGGAGGGGTCTCTCCTATCTCATCTTCTTGGAGTGGGCCAGCTACCACCGGCCTGAGAAGAGACACATGGAACGAGGGGTTAATATTTTTATACTCAATTGGCAGTTGTAACCTGTAACACACCTCGTTCAATCTTCTCAGGACTTTGAAGGGCCCCACAAACCGCCGACCCAGCTTCCGGCAGGGCAGGCGGAGGGGCAGGTTTCGAGTCGAGAGCCAGACTCGATCTCCCGGTGCGTACACCGGTCCCTCACTGTGGTGGCGATCGGCGCTCGCCTTTTGTTGACGGATGGCACGCTGCAGATGGACATGGGCAGCGTCCCACGTCTCCTCCGAGCGCCGAATCCACTCGTCCACCGCAGGGGCCTCGATCTGGCTCTCGTGCCACGGTGCCAGGACCGGCTGATAACCTAAAACACACTGGAAAGGTGTTAAGTTGGTGGAGGAGTGGCGGAGAGAGTTCTGGGCCATCTCTGCCCAGGGGATGAACCTCGACCACTCCTCCGGCCGGTCCCGGCAATAGGACCTCAAAAACCTACCCACATCCTGGTTGACACGTTCCACCTGCCCATTACTCTCTGGGTGGTACCCCGAGGTAAGGCTTACCGAGACCCCCAACCGTTCCATGAACGCTCCCCAAACTCTGGAAGTGAACTGGGGACCTCGGTCAGACACAATATCCTCGGGGACCCCATAGTGCCGGAACACATGGGTAAAGAGGGCCTCAGCGGTTTGTAGGGCAGTAGGGAGACCCGGCATGGGAAGGAGACGACAGGCCTTGGAAAACCGATCCACAACGACCAATATGGTGGTATTCCCCTGGGAGGGGGGTAGGTCTGTTACGAAATCCACCGATAGGTGGGACCATGGTCGTTGTGGAACGGGCAGGGGATGTAGCTTACCCCTGGGCAAATGTCTAGGCGCCTTACACTGGGCACACACCGAGCAGGAGGAGACATAAACCCTCACATCCCTAGCTAACGTTGGCCACCAGTATTTCATGCTAAGACAGTGCACGGTCCGGCCAATACCTGGATGTCCAGAGGAGGGTGATGTATGAGCCCAATAAATAAGACGATCACGGACCTCGAGCGGAACGTACGTCCGCCCCACAGGACACTCGGGGGGAGTAGGGTCGGTACGCAGTGCCCGCTCGATTTCCGTATCGACCTCCCATACCACCGGAGCCACCAAACAAGATTCCGGCAATATGGAAGTAGGCTCGTTGGACCTCTCCTCCGTGTCATACCGCCGGGACAGGGCGTCTGCCTTACCATTCTGGGACCCTGGGATGTATGTGATCTTAAAAACAAACCGGGTTAGGAACATATTCCACCTAGCCTGACGAGGGTTCAATCTCCTAGCTGCCCGGATGTACTCCAGGTTACGGTGATCAGTCAGAATGAGGAAAGGGTGTTGAGCCCGCTCAAGCCAATGCCTCCACACCTTTAGGGCTTGGACTACGGCTAACAGCTCCCTGTCCCCAACATCATAGTTGCGCTCCGCCGAGCTGAGCTTCTTAGAGTAGAAAGCACAGGGGCGGAGTTTAGGTGGCGCGCCGGACCGTTGTGACAGGACTGCCCCAATACCGGTCTCGGACGCGTCTACCTCAACCTGGAATGGTAAAGAGGGATCCGGATGCGCCAGCACCGGAGCCGAGGTGAACAGGTTCTTCAGTTTGACAAATGCCCTGTCCGCCTCAGCCGACCACTGCAAACGAACCGGACCCCCTTTAGCAGGGACGTAATGGGAGCTGCAACCTGTCCAAAACCCCGAACAAACCTCCGGTAGTAATTAGCAAAACCCAAGAACTGCTGCACCTCTTTTACAGTGGTTGGAGTTTGCCAATTACGCACGGCCGATACCCGGTCTACCTCTATCTCCAAACCAGACGCGGACAACCGATAACCCAAAAAGGAGACGGACTCCTGGAAGAACAGGCATTTCTCTGCCTTGACATACAAGTCATGCTCCAACAGTCTTCTCAACACTCGGCGCACCTGGGCTACATGCTCGGCTCGAGTAGCAGAGTACACTAGGATGTCGTCGATGTAAACTACTACCCCCTGCCCATGCATGTCCCGGAAAATCTCGTCAACAAAGGATTGGAAGACTGACGGAGCATTCATTAACCCGTATGGCATGACGAGATACTCGTAATGACCCGAGGTGGTGCTAAATGCTGTCTTCCATTCATCCCCCTCCCTAATGCGCACCAGATTGTACGCGCTCCTGAGATCCAACTTTGTGAAGAACCGCGCTCCGCGTAATGATTCCGTCATCGTCGCAATCAGTGGAAGTGGGTAGCTGTATTTAATTGTAATCTGATTGAGACTACGATAATCAATACACGGGCGCAATCCCCCGTCCTTCTTCTTCACAAAGAAGAAACTCGAGGAGACTGGGGAAGTAGAGGACCGTATGTATCCCTGTGCCAAGGACTCGGCTATGTATGTCTCCATAGCCGCTGTTTCCTCTTGAGACAGGGGATACACATGACTCCGTGGAAGAGCCGCTCCTGTTTGGAGATTTATCGCACAGTCCCCCTGTCTATGAGGAGGTAGCCGTGTTGCCCTCGATTTGCTAAACACGAGTGCTAAATCCTCATACTCGGGGGGAATGCGCAGTGCGGGCACTTGGTTCGGACTCTCTACCGAGGTCACCCCTACGGAAACACCTAGACATCTCCCTACACACTGGGCAGACCACTCCATAAGAGCCCTCTGTTGCCACGCAATGGAGGATCATGGGTGCTTAACCAGGGAAGGCCCAACACCACGGGGTACGCAGGAGAGTCAATCAGATAAAACTGAATGATCTCCTCATGACCCCCCTGCGTCGTCATCGTCAGTGGTGCTGTGACCTCCCTGATCAGGCCCGACCCCAACGGCCGGCTGTCTAATGCGTGGACAGGAAATGGAGTGTCTACCGGCCGAAGGGGAATTCCTAACCTACTACAAAATGCCCGATCAATAAAGTTCCCAGCTGCGCCTGAATCTACTAGCGCCTTATGCTGGGAATGAGGTGCCACCTGTGGAAACCTCACAGGAATACTCATGTGACCAACAGAGAGCTCTGGGTAAGTGGGGCGCCTACTCACCTGAAATGACTCCCCAGTGCGTGGCCTGTTGTCACCTCTCCCAGGAGACCCTCCCCAGCACCTGGCCGCAGTGTGTCCTCCACGACCGCAGGTGGTGCAGGGGATGGCCCCCCTCGGGTTCCCTCTCCTCCTCTCTCTAGCACCAGCACCCCCGAGCTCCATGGGAATCGGCTCGGGGGTGCTGGAGGGTGGACTGGACGACCCCCACTCGGGACGTCCGCGGGTAGCCAGCAGGGTGTCCAGACGGATGGAAATGTCCACCAACTGGTCAAACGACAGGTTGGTGTCCCTGCAGGCCAGCTCCCGACGAACGTCCTCTCGTAGACTACACCGATACTGGTCGATGAGGGCCCTCTCATTCCACCCCGCATCCGCCGCTAGTGTCCGGAACTCCAGTGCGAACTCCTGTGCGCTCCTCTTCCCCTGTCGGAGGTGGAATAGACGCTCTCCCGCCGCTTTCCCCTCAGGTGGATGATCGAAGACAGCCCTGAAGCGGCGGGAGAACTCCGCGTAGGTGATGGTTGCGGCGTCTATTCCCCTCCATTCGGCGTTGGCCCACTCCAACGCCTTGCCGGAGAGACAGGAGATGAGGGCGGAGACGCTCTCGTATCCCGAGGGCGCCGGGTGTATGGTGGCAAGGTAAAGTTCCACCTGCAGGAGGAATCCCTGACACCCGGCTGCAGAACCGTCATATGCCCTCGGGAGTGAGAGCCGAATGCCACTGGGTTCCGGTGCTGAGAGAGGAGGACTGGCCGTTGGTGATGAGATGTTGTAAGGGTCCTTGGCCACCTCAGGGTTCACCAATCGGCGCAGAGTGTTGGACACCTCGTCCATGGCGGTCCCGAGTTGCCGGATCATGGCGTCCTGGAAGTTGATCCGGTCCAGCAGGGATTCGGGTGCCGCCGCTGTTCCTGCTGACTCCATGTTGGTGTGTTGTTCTGTCACTATGCCGATGTGGATGTGGTGGAGGAGTCAAGCGCAGGAAACAGAGGTTTAGTCCAACAAGACTTTAATAGTCTCAATCACACGAGTGGAAAACCCCGACCTCGAAAACACGAAGTGGCGAGGGAAAATTACGCACACGCGTAAAACATTAAACATGAAAATGAAACGGAAAACAAACACGTAGCATAGACAAAGTGGCAACAGAATAACAACACACAATTACCCTAGAGCAAAACAAGGAACTTATAAGACACGTAATCAACACCCAAACAGACACAGGTGTGACAGACAGACAAAAGCAATCAAATACAGAAACATAGAGCGGTGGCAGCTAGTACTCCGGGGACGGCGAACGCCGAAGCCTGCCCGAACCAGGAGGAGGAGCAGCCTCGGCCGAAAACGTGACAGTTATAGAACATTTTGATAAATAAAAAAGTATACCAGTTTCATTTAAGGACCAAAGGATTGACAGCCGTCCCATATAGATTGCAAAATAGTTGGGAAGAGATTTTTGACGTAGTGATTCCATGGCAAATTGTTTATGAACTGATACGCAAAACGACGCCGGATTCAATAGAATGTTATTTATATGGGGGATACAATCTTCCCAGCTCTGCAGATTTTGCTGTGAAGAGACAGAATCATTAGATCATTTGTTTTGGTGCTGTCTGTTTGTAGCTTGTTTTTGGTCACAGGTCCAGGAATGGCTGAAGGATTGCAATATTTACCTGGAGCTAACCCTGCAGATAGCATTACTGGATGATCTGAAAAGTCATAGTCAATCGATCAATAATATAATAATACTTTTAGCAAAAATGTTTATTTTCAATTTACAATCTGTAGAAACAATGAGAATAGAAGGGTTCAGAACTTTTGTGAAACATCACAGTAGAGTTAAAAAATATATGGCAAATAGAAATCCAATATGGATGGTGTTAAGAGATAGATCTCCCATCTAGCTCTTAACACCATCCATATTGGATTTCTATTTGTTGAATGGAGCTGAAGGATGGGACTAATAACAACTAACAACAACTAATAACAACAAGATAACTAATGTAAAGCATACTGTGTCCATAATAAGTATATACAGTTGAAGTCGGAAGTTTACATACACCTTAGCCACTACATTTAAACTCAGTTTTTCACAATTCCTGACATTTAATCCTAGTAAAAATTCCGTGTCTTAGGTCAGTTAGGATCACCACTTTATTTTAAGAATGTGAAATGTGAGAATAATAGTAGAGAATGATTTATTCCAGCTTTTATTTATTTCATCACATTCTCAATGGGTCAGAAGTTTAAATACACTCAATTAGTATTTGGTAGCATTGCCTTTAAATTGTTTAACTTTGGTCAAACATTTTGGGTAGCCTTCCACAAGCTTCCCACAATAAGTTGGGTGAATTTTGGCCTATTCCTCCTGACAGAGCTGTTTAACTGAGTTGGGGTTGTAGGCCTCCTTGCTCGCACACGCTTTTTCAGTTCTGCCCACACATTTTCTATAGGATTGAGGTCAGGGCTTTGTGATGGCCACTCCAATACCTTAACTTTGTTGTCCTTAAGCCTTTTTGCCATAACTTTGGAAGTATGCTTGGGGGTCATTGTCCATTTGGAAGACCCATTTGCGACCAAGCTTTAACTTCCTGACTGATGTCTTGAGATGTTGCTTCAATATATCTACATCATTTTCCTTCCTCATGATGCCATCTATTTTGTAAAGTGCACCAGACCCTCCTGCAGTAAAGCACCCCCACAGCATGATGCTGCCACCCCGTGCTTCACGGTTGGGATGGTGTTCTTCGGCATGCAAGCGACCCCCTTTTTCCTCCAAACATAACCATGGTCATTATGGCCAAACAGTTCTATTTTTGTTTCATCAGATCAGAGGACATTTCTCCAAAAAGTACGATCTTTGTCTCCATGTGCAGTTGCAAACCGTAGTCTGGCTTTTTTATGGCGGTTTTGGAGCAGTGGCTTCTTCCTTGCTGAGCGGCCTTTCAGGTTATGTCGATATAGGACTCGTTTTACTGTGGATATAGATACTTTTGTACCTGTTTCCTCCAGCATCTTCACAAGGTCCTTTGATGTTGTTCTGGGATTTATTTGCACTTTTCGCACCAAGGTACGTTCATCTCTAGGAGACAGAACGCATCTCCTTCCTGAGTGGTATGACGGCTGCGCGGTTCCATGGTGTTTATACTTGCGTACTATTGTTGGTACAGATGAACGCGGTACCTTCAGGCATTTGGAAATTGTTCCCAAGGATGAACCAGACTTGTGGAGGTCTACCATTTTCTTCTGAGGTCTTGGCTGATTTCTTTAGATTTTCCCATGACGTCAAGCAAAGAGGCACTGAGTTTGAAGGTAGGCCTTGAAATACATCCACAGGTACACCTCCAATTGACTCAAATGATGTCAATTAGCCTATCAGAAGCTTCTAAAGCCATGACACCATTTTCTGGAATTTTCCAAGCTTTTTAAAGGCACAGTCAACTTAGTGTATTTAAACTTCTGACCCACTGGAATTGTGATACAGTGAATTATAAGTGAAATAATCTGTCTGTAAACAATTGTTGGAAAAATTACTTGTGTCATGCACAAAGTTTCCTAACCGACTTGCCAAAACTATAGTTTGTTAACAAGAAATTTGTGGAGTGGTTGAATAACGAGTTTTAATGACTCCAACCTAAGTGTATCTAAACTTCCGACTTGAACTGTATATATATATATATTTTAAAGGATATGTATCTATATGTATGTATGTGTATGTATATATATGCTTTAATATTGCAGATATAATGTAACTTCCATCAATGTAATTGTCTGTGTCACTTCAAATTCACCATATGTTTTATTCACGCAAATATACATATATATATATATATCATTTTCGTTTTAATCATTTAGCAGACGCTCTTATCCAGAGCGACTTACAGTTAAGTGAGTGCATACATTTTTCATACTGTCCCCCCGTGGGAATCGAACCCACAACCCTGGCGTTGCAAGCGCCATGCTCTACCAACTGAGCTACAGGAGGCCTACATATATATATTTGCGTGAATAAAACATATGGTGAATTGGAAGTGACGCAGACAATTACATTGATGGAAGTTACATTCTATCTGCAATATTAAAGCTGATCTACCCCATAACAAATAAAAAATAATAATTATACGTAAACAAAAATATATGGACCTAAGGAAAAAATTAATATATACATTGAAAGTAGAGGACTTCACGGGGCCAAAAAGTTTGACCTGTTCCGAAATGCACCTGGTGCTTTCCTATCTGGACCCTATAAGAATAAATTAATTGTTTTAATATAGACACCCTTTCCAAACAGATCCGAGGAAAACTTGACCCGTTCCGTATAGACATGGTCGGATCCAGACCCGGTCCGATCCGATCCGAGTGAGAGAAGCAGCAGAAAAGTCCATTTTTAAGCTGCTTTCTTAACCTGAGCTGATAAAGTGTGAGGGAGAGGAGGTGGAGAGAGGTGACGCTCTAGCAGGGGCCGTGCTGTGTGAGCGAGTGACATGGGGAACAGGGAGGAGGGAGGGAGAGACAGCAACCAACCAAGCCAACTCGCGCTATAGTTGACTAATAGCTGCCATAGCTAGGTTATTTATATTCCAATATGATTATGTATTACTTGTCTTGACTGCATCAAACTGGGAGAAGCTAGGTAAGCTAACAAACTAGCGTCCTACACAGTTACAAACAACAACAACTCCATTCAGAATATAAAGTAGCAGACTAGCTCTTGGTCATTGTAGCCTATTCTTTAACTTTTAATTCCATAATTTTAATGTAATCTTCCATTGATTAGATATCTCCTAACTTTTGCACCAAACGGAAGCTCTATTACTGTAGCCTATTGCCACTTTGATGACCTATGATTGGCCAACAACAACAACAAGCTACATGTGCCACTCTCGTGAAAAGCAAAGAGCAGCAGCATAAATTACACAATTTCTCTCTCTACTGCAGCAGTCGCGTTCGGATCTGTTTGGGTCCTTCTGGACATACGCAAGACCTGTGACAATCATATCAGATCTGACCCAGACCCGTGACATTATTTAGAATTCTGGATGAGGACCTGCTTGGGTCCCGGATCAGGTTTCGGTAATCGGGTACAGGTGGATCCCTGAAAACCTTGAATTTAAAGTCAACGTTAAATCAACTCAAATCCCAAGTCTGAATAGAAATTCCACCATTATTTTTTCTGGGCTTTTTTTAGAGAGATAAGAAACAGAAGGTCACAGAGTGAAAGTGGGACAGGCAGAAGGGGAATTGAACCCCCGACCTTTGGGGCAGTAAAAATGCTAATTCAGCTAGAATATTTACCCACTCTACCACACAGCCACATACTGTGTGAGGAACTTGGGACACAATTTCAGAAAACAAATGTTTAAATTAAATGCAAACTGTGAATACATTGTGCTGCCGTACTGTTCAGAATTGGAGAGAGGGCATTCACTTCAGGTGTGAAAATGTATGCACTCACTAACTGTAAGTCACTCTGGATAAGAGCGTCTGCTAAATGACTAAAATGTAAAAAAAAGCCCTCTAGCAAACTCTATGGTCAAGTATAAAAACAGGCAAGTTGGCAGTCGCCTCCCCAGTATTAAGGTCCTTCACAAACTCAGACAGGAAAGAGCACAACAAACGCTCAGGTGAAACTCTCCAAAACAATCCAAGAAAGTAGTGATGGGGAAACTAAGCTTCCTGAAGCATTGAGGCTTTCGAGACAATTGTGTTGAAAATAGGTTAATTACTCTGAGCTTCATTATCCATTCACAACATCTGCTGGTCAGTAATAAATAGCAACGTGTGATTATCAGAGAGTTTTTTTTTTCTCCATTGACGTTATCAAACTCTGTGGCACAGCGGTAAGTCGTTGGCTTTAATAACCTGTAGTTAGTTGTATTACCAGGTTCGCATCATGCTTCCCGTTTTTGCCTAAAGGTTGACTATTTTTCAAAAACGGAACATATGGCATTATTTACGATGCTTAAAACGGAAGCTTATACTATACTAAATAAAACAAATGATTTGAACAACCGTGCAGAAAGTGTGGTTTCACATAAAACTATTTTAAAAATAGTGTACCTTCAACAGGATTCATCCTCATACCCTCACGTCCCTGAATATTCCATAGTTCCCTACTCTACCTGCTAAACTACCAGTCAGGTGAAATGACATGTACAAAATCCTAACTATATTTATAAGTACAGTATCCAGTAGAGGGTGGTGTTTGAAAGCAGCTTAATCGAAGAAAACACCGGAACCAAGGCAAAATCAAAAAAAGTATGTGATCAAACGAAGCTTCGGACATCATTGATGACGTACTTCTGATAAAGTGATACACGCATCGGTACACAGCTTCGAAGTTAGCTGTTCAGCAATTTCGACGCATGCCTCGGAGCTCCAGTATCAAACATAACATCAGTACAAGAACATATGTGTCAATGACAATGTGAGTACAAAATGTCATTACATTGAAGAACGAAACAGAAAAGAAATTCACTCAACAAGAACATTTGTTTTGTGTAGCATTTCAGCTGCTAATGGTCACTGTATGCTTATAGTCCAAATCAAATAGCCATTTTGATTAATTGGCCAGTTTTCTTGATGCTACATGTAGCTGTTAATTGACATTGTTTGCACTTTTCATGAACTTGTTTTTTGTGCAAATTAAGACGTGTTTAAAAAAAAATAATGCTGCTTTGTTTGCCTACTAGCTTTATGAGCTTTATATATTGTTCGATGCTTGCCCCACATACTAGTAGAAGAACAGCGCCGGAGAAGATGGCTGCCGTTTTACAGCCCTCTAACCAACCCTCTAACCAATTGTACTATTATGTGTGTTTTTCCACGTTATTTGTAATTTATTTTGTACATAATGTTTCTGCCATCGTCTCTTATAACCAAAAAGAGCTTCTGGATATCAGGACAGCGATTACTCACCTCGCATTGGACGAAGATTTTTTCTTCAACGAGGCGGCCGCGAAGGATATCATACAGACACCCGACAAGGCCCAAATCCCCGTCATTCGCGTGAGGAAGAGACGGAGATATCGCGGACGCAGATCCGGGTGCCTTGTAAGGATCCGACGGCGAGCGAGTAAACTGCCTCTTCCATCAATCCTATTAGCCAACGTTCAAGCTTTTGAGAATAAAATGGACGATTTAAGATTACGGTTATCCTACAAACGGGACATTAAAAACTGTAATATCTTATGTTTCACGGAGTCGTGGCTGAACGACAACAATGATAACATTCAGCTAGCAGGCTATACGCTACATCGGCAGGACAGAACGGCTGACTCTGGTAAGACAAGGGGTTGCGGTCTGTGTATATTTGTAAACAACAGCTGGTGCACAAAATCAAATACTAAGGAAGTCTCGAGGTTTTGCTCGCCTGAGGTAGAGTATCTTATGATAAGCTGTAGACCACACTATTTACCAAGAGAGTTTTCATCTATATTTTTCATAGCTGTCTATTTACCACCACAAACCAATGCTGGCATTAAGATTGCACTGAATGAGTTGTACAAGGCCATTAATCAACAGGAAAACGCTCATCCAGATGCAGCGCTCCTAGTGGCCGGGGACTTTAATGCAGGGAAACTTAAATCCGTTCTACCTAATTTCTACCAGCATGTTAAATGTGCAACCAGAGGGAAAAAAACTCTAGACCACCTTTACTCCACACACAGAGACGCATACAAAGCTCTCCCTCGCCCTCCATTTGGCATATCTGACCATAACTCTATCCTCCTGATTCCTACTTATAAGCAAAAACTGAAGCAGGAAGCACCAGTGATTCGGTTAATAAAAAAGTGGTCAGATGACGCAGATGCTAAGCTACAGGACTGTTTTGCTAGCACAGACTGGAACATGTTCCGGGATTCTTCAGACAGCATTGAGGAGTACACCACATCAGTCACTGGCTTCATCAATAAGTGCATCGATGATGTCATCCCCACAGTGACCGTACGTACATACCCCAACCAGAAGCCATGGATTACAGGAAACATCCGCACTGAGCTAAAGGGTAGAGCTGCCGCTTTCAAGGAACGGGACTCTAACCCGGACGCTTATAAGAAATCCCGCTATGACCTCCGACGAACCATCAAACAGGCAAAGAGTCAATACAGGTCTAAGATTGAATCATACTACACTGGCTCTGACGCTCGTCGGATGTGGCAGGGCTTGAAAACTATTACAGACTACAAAGGGAAGCACAGCCGCGAGCTGCCCAGTGACACAAGCCTACCAGACGAGCTAAACCACTTCTATGCTCGCTTCGAGGCAAGCAACACTGAAGCATGCATGAGAGCACCAGCTGTTCCGGATGACTATGTGATCACGCTCTCCGTAGCCGATGTGAGTAAGACTTTTAAGCAGGTCAACATTCACAAGGCCGCAGGGCCAGACGGATTACCAGGACGTGTACTCCGAGCATGTGCTGACCAACTGGCAAGTGTCTTCACTGACATTTTCAACATGTCCCTGACTGAGTCTGTAATACCAACATGTTTCAAGCAGACCACCATAGTCCCCGTGCCCAAGAACTCTAAGATAACCTGCCTAAATGACTACCGACCCGTAGCACTGACGTCTGTAGCCATGAAGTGCTTTGAAAGACTGGTCATGGCTCACATCAACAGCATAATCCCAGAAACCCTAGACCCACTCCAATTTGCATACCGCCCCAACAGATCCACAGATGATGCAATCTCTATCGCACTCCACACTGCCCTTTCCCACCTGGACAAGAGGAACACCTACGTGAGAATGCTATTCATTGACTACAGCTCAGCATTCAACACCATAGTGCCCTCTAAGCTCATCACTAAGCTAAGGATCCTGGGACTAAACACCTCCCTCTGCAACTGGATCCTGGACTTCCTGACGGGCCGCCCCCAGGTGGTAAGGGTAGGTAACAACACATCGGCCACACTGATCCTCAACACGGGGGCCCCTCAGGGGTGCGTGCTCAGTCCCCTCCTGTACTCTCTGTTCACCCATGACTGCATGGCCAGGCACGACTCCAACACCATCATTAAGTTTGCCGACGACACAACAGTGGTAGGCCTGATCACCAACAACGATGAGACAGCCTATAGGGAGGAGGTCAGAGATCTGGCCGTGTGGTGCCAGGACAACAACCTCTCCCTCAACGTGACCAAGACAAAGGAGATGATTGTGGACTACAGGAAAAAAAAGAGGACTGAGCACGCCCCCATTCTCATCGACGGGGCTGTAGTGGAACAGGTTGAGAGCTTCAAGTTCCTTGGTGTCCACATCACCAACGAACTATCATGGTCCAAACACACCAAGACAGTCGTGAAGAGGGCACGACAAAGCCTATTCCCCCTCAAGAGACTAAAAAGATTTGGCATGGGTCCTCTGATCCTCAAAAAATTCTACAGCTGCACCATCGAGAGCATCCTGACTGGTTGCATCACCGCCTGGTATGGCAACTGCTTGGCCTCTGACCGCAAGGCACTACAGAGGGTAGTGCGTACGGCCCAGTACATCACTGGGGCAAAGCTTCCTGCCATCCAGGACCTCTATACCAGGCGGTGTCAGAGGAAGGCCCTCAAAATTGTCAAAGACTCCAGCCACCCTAGTCATAGACTGTTCTCTCTGCTACCGCACGGCAAGCGGTACCGGAGTGCCAAGTCTAGGTCCAAAAGACTTCTCAACAGCTTCTACCCCCAAGCCATAAGACTCCTGAACAGCTAATCATGGCTACCCAGACTATTTGCACTGCCCCCCCACCCCATCCTTTTTACGCTGCTGCTACTCTGTTAAGTATTTATGCATAGTCACTTTAACTCTACCCACATGTACATATTACCTCAACTACCTCAACTAGCCGGTGCCCCCGCACATTGACTCTGCAACGGTACCCCCCTGTATATATAGCCTCCCTACTGTCACTTTATTTTACTTCTGCTCTTTTTTTCTCAACACTTTTTTTGTTGTTGTTTTATTCTTACTTTTTTTGTTTAAAATAAATGCACTGTTGGTTAAGGGCTGTAAGTAAGCATTTCACTGTAATGTCTGCACCTGTTGTATTCGGCGCATGTGACCAATAAAATTTGATTTGATTTGATTTGATATGCCAATTTAGCCGGCTCTAGCTCTGGCCTACCACGCCACATGTTATTGCATCCAACGTTTGACATTCATATTATTATCTTGTTTCTACTGTCTATTTGCATAGATTCATTTATATGCATTTTGCATATTGCTATTGATATGTTTAAAGGTCCAATGCAGCCGTTTTTATCTCAATATCAAAACATTTCTGGGTAACAATGAAATGCCTTACTCTGATTGTTTTCAATTAGCTTCTAAGCCAAGAGCCATTTCTCAAGTAAGACTTTTGATAGAACTGTCTGGAAGTGGTCTGAGTGGGGAGGGGAAAACTGAAAACTAGCTGTTATTGGCAGAGTGGTTTGGAACTCTCTTTCTTGTTGGTCTATTAACTAATTTACTGCCTGGTGATGCCAAAACTCCATCCCACCAAAACAGGCAGAAATTTCAGGTGGTCTTTCAAACACTAAAAGGGCATTATCATTTTCACAATTTCACAGTATTATTCCAACCTTATAGTGTTGGGCTCCCGAGTGGCGCAGTGATCTAAGGCACTGCATCTCAGTGCTTGAGGCGTCACTACAGACCCCCTGGCACAAAAACATGCATACATACTATGTTACCCACAGGCTGGCCAATCCTAACCAAAGCCAATAAAGACATGGATCACAGACTAATGCCAACTATTGTTAATCATGTCATCTATGTGGACACCCCTTCAAATTAGTGGATTTGGCTATTTCAGCCACACCCGTTGCTGATAGGTGTATAAAATTGAGCACACAGCCATGCAATCTCCATAGACAAACATTGGCAGTAGAATGGCCTTACTGAAGTCAGTTCGTCAAATTTCTGCCCTGCTAGAGCTGCCCCGGTCAACTGTAAGTGCTGTTATTGTAAAGTGGAAACGTCTAGGAGCAACAATGACTCAGCCGTGAAGTGGTAGGCCACACAAGCTCACAGAATAGGACCGCCAAGTGTTGAAGCGAAGAAAAGATTGTCTGTCCTCAGTTGCAACACTCACTACCGAGTTCCAAACTGCCTCTGGAAGCAACGTCGGCACAATAACTGTTTGGCAATCTGGCAGTCCGACGGACTAATCTGGGTTTGGCGGATGCCAGGAGAACGCTACCTGCCCCAATGCATACAACCAACTGTAAAGTTTGGTGGAGGAGAAATAGTGGTCTGGGGCTCTTTTTCATGGTTCGGGCTAGGCCCCTTAGTTCCAGTGAAGGGAAATCATAACGCTACAGCATACAATGACATTCTAGACGATTCTGTGCTTCCAACTTTGTGACAACAGTTTGGGGAAGGCCCTTTCCTGTTTCAGCATGACAATGCCCCCGTTCACAAAGTGAGGTCCATACAGAAAATATTTGTTGAGATCGGTGTGGAAGAACCTAACATTAGCATAATGGATGAGCTCTGGGCTGAAGTTTTGTATGAGTGCTACTGCTTAAATTAGCAGTCATTGCCTATATTTTCTTCCATTAATGTGAAATATAATGCCATATTTCCCTTGATTTTGAAGAATATGAATATGATAAAAACCTTACAGTCTTACTTTATCAATATAAAAATGTGAAACACCTGTTAATGTTTTGTTGTCATTTAATAATTTGCAAAGAAAAGATAAAGCATTTGAAGCTTCAAAATCATGTCTTGAAAAATAAATGTTGTATCCTGGACAAACATATTAATTTGTATTTTCACAAAACTATATTTTCACGCATCCTTTGTTTGAGCATAATACCGTACACTAGATCTTTTGGAATTACCAATGAGGAGTTTATCAGCACACCATATAAGAGCAGGGAATATACAAAAAAAGGAGGGACTCCCATTTACAGTATTTGGAAACACCAAAAGAGAAGGGATCGAATTCTGCACTAAACAGGACTCGAAACACCATAATAGTGTTTTCAACCTTTTCCGGGTTAGTGCTCCCAGTCTCTTGCAAGGTGTTGCACAACTCTTGATTATGTCATTTTTCAGAACACCTTAGGATGAGTGTTTCAGTACACCTTAAATCTGTCTGAAAGCCGTAACTGAAAAATGTGTCCAGAAAAATTAAAGTTTTGTCTCCTTAATGTTGGTGGCAGCTCAGTTACCACTAGTTGTAGCAAAGACGGTAAAGTATGAAGATAGGCTAAAACTGCTTCTCCAATAGAAATCCCTGATCACACTTGTAGGTGATGTAAATGTAAAAATGTGATGTCATGGCGACCTTGGCTAGCTAAGATTATGCTTAGAAACAGATCATGGGTCTAACGGTCATCTCGATCCAAACTGCGCATGTGCAGGCCGTCAACTCAAAGGCACTTTCACGAGGTTGGAGTAATAACATGATCCACAACTTAATAACATGATCCACCACTCGGGCTCCCGAGTGGCGCAGCGGTCTAAGGCACTGCGTCTCAGTGCTTGAGGTGTCACTACAGACCCCCTGGTTCGATTCCAGGCTGTATCACAACCGGCTGTGATTGGGAGTCCCATAGAGCGGCGCACAATTGGCCCAGCTTCGTCCGGGTTTGGCCGGTGTAGGCCATCATTGTAAATAAGGATTTGTTCTTAACTGACTTGCCTAGTTAAATAAAGACACTGGGTCGAATATAGGTTGGTTTTGAGAAAATTAACAACTAAGGAAGAATTTTTCACTTCTCTCATTGACTTCTCAAACCCCAAACCCTAGCAAGTCCCGGAAGTCTCGCGATGTTGCGCATCTTGTTTTAGAAACTCTGTGGTTGTAGTGTTAGAAAACACTCATTTTTATGGTGGGGTATTACTATATATATATTTTATATATATATTTTATTACAAGATAAGATCACATTATTTTGAAATAATTCAAAATATACGAGAAATAGCCTATTCATTTATTATGCTGAAACGTTAGCATAGGCTACTTGGCAAGCTTGGCTTCCTCTCATGGACAATTTGACATTTTGGCGGGTTTGCTTGAGTTGATCAACTTTTATTTTTCTCCTCGGTTTGGGGCATTGGGAGATATTAGCGTCACTGTACAATATAGATGGTGTTGTCATTAGTTTACCTACATTGCGGAGAAATCTGAGTTCTCTATGGCTCTACAGCAGATGAAAAAAACTATCGGACCTCCTTGACATAGCATTATTCCTTATTGCTCAACTGGGTGGACATGGGAAACTTAATGGATACAAACTAATGCATCTTAAATGCATCCAAACAGGTTATGTGGTGACCCAAAACACAGTCAGACATGTACTTCATATTCTAGACCCCCATGGACTGCACATTTGGGGAAGTCTCTGGGAAGGAGATTAGCTAACTAGCTACCTTAGCTACCTTCACAACCAAGAGGACATAGAGGAACAGCTTAGGTAAGTGTCCTTTTTGTCTTGTAATTTCACATTTGGAAGGTGTATTGAAACAATTAGCTAGCATGATTATATATTTTCTAGCACAACCAACTACTTAGCTAGCAAGCTATATCTGAATGATGCACTATGGAGATCACTATGGTAGCTAGCTATGGCTATTCTCAAGAACAAGCAAGCCCCTATCTGAGAAGCATGTCCGACTGATAGAGCATACTCAATGAGCGCTGATTTAATCAAAAGTGCAATACAGTGTCTTCGAAATACAACGATTTTGCAAAAGCAGTGAAATAATTAGCTAGCAGGAAAACCTTTAGTCATAATTTTGATGTCGCCAGATTGACTTTAGATGCAGTATAACATTAGCTAGCTAAGATTGAGGGGAAGCCAACTCTAATTTAGCTTGCTACCATTAGCATTGCTAGCTATTTCTGACAAACTTTGTTAGCTAATGACAACATTGCCGTTCATTTGACGACATTATAACAATGGCAAAGTTGTTTCCTACTAAACATTTGCCTACTTTAACAATGTCATCATATTTCCAGGCCACTATAGTGTTATTTAGACACAACTGTTGTTAGCCTCCATCTATCACGACTTCTGGGCACCACTATGGCGCCGCCGGCAGAGGACAGCTTGAGAACATTCATAACAATTATGGAGTTCGTTTTGCAGGGCCCGGTAACCCGCTCTAAGACTGTGTGTGTGTGTGTCTGCCAGCCTGTCTGTCTGTCTTGGAGTTACAGATGTGGCTGGAGGAGTGGTGGTGGCCACTGGAGGGCAACTTTACTAGAGCATATTTAGGAGCTCATCCTCATGAAGTTCATCTATAACAGTGTCACGACTTCCACCGAGGCTGCCTCCCCTCCTTGTTCGGGAAGGCTTTGGCGTTCGTCGTCACCGGCTTCCTAGCCACTGCCGCTCCATATATCATCATTCCATTTGTCTTGTCTTGTCAATTACACACACTTTGTTCATATCCCCTCATTAGTCCGTGTATAAGTGTTCCCTCTGCTCCCCTTATCCTTGTGGGTGAGTGTTATTTGTGAGAGTAGTGTAGCTCGGTGGAGCTACTCTCCCTTTTTATTGCCAGTGTAGATATTTCCCCTGTGCCTGTATATTGTTGGAGTATCCCGTACCGTGTATTGCCAGAGTAGATAGTTTCCCTGTGCCTGTTTTCGTGTGTCGCTATCCAGCGCATTTGTGTACGACGGAATAATTGTATTCGGTGATTTACCCTCCTGCGCCTGACTCCTTCTATCACACTCATCACAAACAGCTGATACAAGTATCCTATATTAGGTACTACTACAGTGCTAGCTAGTACATGTACAGGGTTCACTTTGACCCAAGACAACAATCCAGACTAAGAATTTGCAAAAGGTAAGATCATAATGAATACTAGTATTATATGGACAGTCGACCTGTCCTAGATCAGCACTCTTACTCTGATGGCAAATTCTCTCTCTCCCTCATCCTTTCTATAATTTCAGATTGACCCCCTGGTTAATGATTAGTAGATGTGGGTGAGTGTCAGATTGACCCCCTGGTTAATGATTAGTAGATGTGGGTGAGTTTCAGATTGACCCCCTGGTTAATGATTAGTAGAAGTGGGTGAGTTTCAGATTGACCCCCTGGTTAATGATTAGTAGATGTGGGTGAGTTTCAGATTGACCCCCTGGTTAATGATTAGTAGAAGTGGGTGAGTTTCAGATTGACCCCCTGGTTAATGATTAGTAGATGTGGGTGAGTTTCAGATTGACCCCCTGGTTAATGATTAGTAGATGTGGGTGAGTGTCAGATTGACCCCCTGGTTAATGATTAGTAGATGTGGGTGAGTGTCAGATTGACCCCCTGGTTAATGATTAGTAGAAGTGGGTGAGTGGACATTCAGATCTGGGACTAGCCTAGCAACAGCAGCTCTTCTCAACTATTGGCAAGGATTTATTTGACATCCAATCACCATGAGATATGCTTTATTCTTTGTTCAACACGTCTTTTGCAGGAGAGGTGAGCACCTATCAGATCTCCCTGCTGTTCCTTCACCCCTGGGTGCAGTTTGCTGACCATCGCTCAGGCCAGGAAGAAGTCTGCCAGCCGAAGTAGGAGCCACGTTCATCGCCATACAATGCTCTACTGACCGAGGTAGACTATGCTTTGAGTAGCAGCTGACTGACAGGCAGTCAGGCAGACGGAGACACACACGCTCACATTTGACTTGACCTTACAGTACCAGTCAAAAGTTTGGACACACCTACTCATTCTAGGGTTTTTCTTTATTTTTACTATTTTCTACGTTGTAGAATAATAGTGAAGACATCAAAACTATGAAATAACACATATGGAATCATGTAGTAACCATAAAAAGTGTTAAACAAATCAAAATATATTTGAGATTTGAGATTCTTCAAAGTAGCCACCCTTTGCCTTGATGACTGCTTTGCACACTCTTGCCATTCTCTCAACCAGCTTTATGGAATGCATTTCAATTAACAGGTGTGCCTTCTTAAAAATTAATTTGTGGAATTTCTTTCCTTCTTAATGTGTTTGAGCCAATCAGTTGTGTTGTGACAAGGTAGGGGTGGTATACAGAAGATAGCCCTATTTGGTAAAAGATCAAGTCCATATAATGGCAAGAACAGCTCAAATAAGCAAAGAGAAACGACAGCCCATCATTACTTTGAGACATGAAGGTCAGTCAATACAGACAATTTCAAGAACTTTGAAAGTTTCTTCAAGTGCAGTTGCAAAAACTATCAAGCACAATGATGAAACTGGCTCTCATGAGGACCGCCACAGGAAAGGAAGACCCAGAGTTACCTCTGCTGCAGAGGATAAGTTCGTTAGAGTTACCAGCCTCAGAAATTGCAGCCCAAATAAATGCTTTACAGAGTTCAAATAACAGACACATCTCAACATCAACTGTTCAGAGGAGACTGCATGAATCAGGCCTTCATGGTCGAATTGCTGCAAAGAAACCACTACTATAGGACACCAATAAGAATAGACTTGCTTGGGCCAAGAAACACGAGTCCAAATTTGAGATTTTTGGTTCCAATCGGCGTGTCTTTGTGAGACGCAGAGTAGGTGAATGTATGATCTCCGCATGTGTGGTTCCCACCGTGAAGCATGGCTCAGGTGTGATGGCGTGGGGGTGCTTTGCTGGTGACACTGTCTGTGATTTATTTATAATTCAAGGCACACTTAACCAGCATGGCTACCACAACATTCTGCAGTGATACGCCATCCCATCTGGTTTGCACTTAGTGGGAAATCTATTTCTATTTCGTTTTCCAACCCTCATGAGACTATGAGAAGGGAGTGGGCCACCTGACCAACGCCATTGCAGCAGCTCCTCTAGGTGTTCCAGCAGCTCCTCTAGGTGCTCCAGCAGCTCCTCTAGGTGCTCCAGCAGCTCCTCTAGGTGCTCCAGCAGCTCCTCTAGGTGCTCCAGCAGCTCCTCTAGGTGCTCCAGCAGCTCCTCTAGGTGCTCCAGCAGCTCCTCTAGGTGCTCCAGCAGCTCCTCTAGGTGCTCCAGCAGCTCCTCTAGGTGCTCCAGCAGCTCCTCTAGGTGCTCCAGCAGCTCCTCTAGGTGCTCCAGCAGCTCCTCTAGGTGCTCCAGCAGCTCCTCTAGGTGTTCCAGCAGCTCCTCTAGGTGCTCCAGCAGCTCCTCTAGGTGTTCCAGCAGCTCCTCTAGGTGCTCCAGCAGCACCTCTAGGTGCTCCAGCAGCTCCTCTAGGTGCTCCAGCAGCTCCTCTAGGTGCTCCAGCAGCTCCTCTAGGTGTTCCAGCAGCTCCTCTAGGTGTTCCAGCAGCCCCTCTAGGTGCTCCAGCAGCTCCTCTAGGTGTTCCAGCAGCTCCTCTAGGTGCTCCAGCAGCTCCTCTAGGTGCTCCAGCAGCTCCTCTAGGTGCTCCAGCAGACCACCTCATGTCTTTTAGATCCTGCTGAAACGGTTCACTATCAGCCAGGTGAAGATGCTCTCCCATGGAAAGGAAGGGCTGTTGTGGCACCAAAATGGCTGAAAGTTGCCTGGGTAGTGCCTCCTTTCTCCGAAAAGTTTAATTTACTCCTGAAAATCTTAGAACATTAAACTGACAACTATGGACAAGACTGTTAAAGACAAGCCATGTTTTCCCTTTCATCCAGAATCTGCAATATATTCAAGTACTAAGTTAGGATCCTCCTCATCCCCACTGAGTATGCTATTATACAGTTTTGCTTAGTTCTGGCCCTCTCCCTACCTATTTGTAATTTGCTACTACTTTATCATATATACACTTTTTATTTTATGTGTATCATAATTTCTTGTTCTTGAGAATGTGTTCTTGTTCTTGAGAATAACCATAGCTACCATAGTGATCCCCTTGAGAGTAGTTAATTTTGGTGCATCATTCAGATATAGTTTGCTAGCTAACTAGTTGGTTGTGCTGGAAATAATCAGTAGTGTAAAGTATGTAAGTAAACATACTTTAAAGTACTACTTAAGTCGTTTTTTTGTGATATCTGAACCTTACTTTACTATTTATATTTTTGACAACTTAAAATTTTACTTCACTACATTCCTAAAGAAACGAATGTACTTTTTACACCATACATTTTCCCTGACACCCAAAAGTACTCGTTACATTTTGAATGCTTAGCAGGACAGGAAAATTGTCTAATTCACGCATTTATCAAGAGAACAACCCTGGTCATCCCTACTGCCTCTGATCTGGTGGACTCACTAAACACAAATGCTTTGTTTGTAAATTATGTCTTAGTGTTGGAGTGTCCCCCTGGCTATCGATAAATAAATAACAAGAAAATTGTGCCTTCTGGTTTGCTTAATATAAGGAATTTGAAATGATTTATACTTTTACTTTTGATACTTAAGTACAATTTGTGGAATTACATTTACTTTTGATACTTAAGTATATTTAAAACCAAATACTTTTAGATTTTTACTCAAATAGTATTCTACTGTGTGACTTTCACTTTTACTTGAAGTCATTTTCTATTAAGGTATCTTTACTTTTACTCAAGTACGAAAATTCTCCACCACTGGAAATAATCTAATCATGCTAGCTAATTGTTTCAATGCACCTTCCAAATGTGAAATTACAAGACATAAAGGACAGCTGTTCCTCTATGTCCTCTTGGTTGTGAAGGTAAGGTAGCTAGCTAATCTCCTTTCCAGAGACTTCCGCCCAAATGTGCAGTCCATGGGGGTCTAGAATATGAAGTAAACACCTGACTTTGTTTTGGGTCACCACATAACCCATTTGGGTGCATTTAAGATGCATTAGTTTGTATCCATGAAGCTTTCCATGTCTGCCCAGATGATAAAGAAGGAATAACGCTATGTCAACGAGGGCCGATTATTTTTTCCTTCTGCTTTAGAGCCATAGAGAAGTCCGATTTCTCTGCAGTGTAGGTAAACTAATGACAACACCATCTATTTTGCTCAATGACACTAATATCTCCCAATGCCTCAAACCGAGGAGAAATTAAAAGTTGATCAACTCAAGCAAAACGGCCATAATGTCAACCTGTCCATGAGAGGATGCCAAGCTTGCCAAGTAGCCTATGCAAATGTTTTAGCCTAATAATGTGCAATCTGATTATTTTGTAATAAAGTTTATCTTTCTCGTTATAACATTATCTTTCTCGTAATAATGATATAAAAAATATAATAATAATATGAGTGCCAGCAATACACCACCATACATTTTAACAGTGTATCAAATGCGCTGCTGCATTTATGACGGACCCGTGTGTATAATCTTCCAGCACATCTTATGATGCCCGGTTTTCGCCAACTCTTAAACTAACCCTCAAATCCATTAAAATAACGCTGTCAAATAAAGCAAGGTATATAATGAGTCAAATTAGGGACAGGCTGGTCCAACTCAAGGTTTCATTTTAAAAAATGCACCCCCGTCCCCAACATTACAAATATTTTCACATGACCCTCCCCTTGTGCTGTAAAATGATTTGAACACCCTCCCCCCTCATAGAATTAACTCAAAAGAATGTTTAGAATGTAATAACAATAACTGTAGTGACCCTGTGTTTATAAACGTGGATATCGACTTTGCTACTTCAGCATGCTTTTGTGGCACAGTTGATGCCACGCAGGGCTATGGGCTAGAATGTTGAGGGTTTGCCGACCACCACAGACAAGCTCACTCTCTCTGCCTGTTTCATTACACTGTCAATCTGGACAAACAGAAAGTACATCCCTCCCTACCTTGTAGGCTTACCCAGTATCGAAGGCTTTGCTTGACAATCTCAGAATGTCGTTCAACTTTTTGGTGTTTTGTAACAGATGTCTCTTTCCATTCATGAATTGGCCGCTGCACAGTCTGGATCGATTGATTGATTGACTTTATTTGTCAGTTTAAAAAAAACATATATTCACAAAGATTTTTAGAAGCGACTGGGATTGCACACTAAAGTCTGGGACTTATTTCAATTTTGGTCCCTATTTTTTTTAACATAAATACAATTACAGAGATACAGACACATTACAGAGATACAGACACATTACAGAGATACAGACACATTACAGAGATACAGACACATTACAGAGATACAGACACATTACAGAGATACAGACACATTACAGAGATACAGACACATTACATAGATACAGACACATTACATAGATACAGACACATTACATAGATACAGACACACTACAGAGATACAGACACATTACATAGATACAGACACATTACATAGATACAGACACATTACAGAGATACAGACACATTACAGAGATAAAGACACATTACATAGATACAGACACATTACAGAGATACAGACACATTACAGAGATACAGACACATTACAGAGATACAGACACATTACATAGATACAGACACATTACATAGATACAGACACATTACATAGATAGAGATACAGACACATTACATAGATACAGACACATTACATAGATACAGACACATTACAGAGATACAGACACATTACATAGATACAGACACATTACAGAGATACATACACATTACATAGATACAGACACATTACAGAGATACAGACACATTACATAGATACCGACACATTACAGAGATACAGACACATTACAGAGATACAGACACATTACAGAGATACAGACACATTACATAGATACAGACACATTACAGAGATACAGACACATTACAGAGATGGAGGCGAAAAAATGCTGAACCCCCAGATGAGTATGAGGGGGGAGTTTAAGTACAATTCTTCCAAGCTTGTTTGGCTGGTAGCTTATTCAATAGATGTTTGAGACTGCTGGTGAACCATGATGTGCAGTCATAATCAAAGTGACACTGGACTAGCACACTTGCCAGAGTCTTTAGGGTGTCTATAGCTAGGTTTCCATCCAATTGGCGAATGATTTTCATGTGAGTATTCTAAAATCTTCATAAAAACAATATGCCATTTCAGGGAAGATTTTAATTTACCGGACATTTGAGACATTTTACAGACATCCATATGCATTCAGCTCCGACCTGGGGTAGCCAGCACCATCAATAAAGGAGGGATGTTGGTCAAATGAGCCACATTTACGTAATTCACCCGTTACAGTCTAAAACCTCTCTACCCTCTTAACATAATGTGAGCCAGTGTTTGGTCTAGGCCAGTCTCAGAGGCTTCAGGGTTGAAGATAAAGAAATAGGGAAAGAAGAGGGATATGATCCTTCCAACTGATCTTTAAAATGCCCCGTAACCACGGAGATTAAGATGGTGATCTCATCTGCCCTCTCGGCTAATCTGATTAATATTTCAAGGTTCTACAGTTTTGTTGCCAGACTTGAATAATTAATTTTCTGTGAAGTTTTCTGGGAATTTTAACCTTATCCCCTCTCCACTCATTACAAGTTCAAAGACGTCTACCTACTTGTGGTTGAGTTTCCTGGAACTTTGAGAACTTACAGCTGTTGTCTAGGTTAGAGGATGGAGGTGTTGATCATGTCAGTCCATGTCATACTTTGACATTTCTGTCATAGTCAAAATCAGACATAGGATAGACATCAAATGATGCAGTTAGTTGATGAGTTCATGTTGGTCATCCATGTTGTTTAGGGGATCTGGTCACTCTGCTGGAGGTACAAGGTCAAAGATGCCTACCTACATGTGGTTGATATGTCAATTAAGATTTCCTCAAGCTGTTGTCTAGGTTAGTGGATGGAAGGACATCATCGTCCATGTTGATTAGGGGACGTGGTCATTGAGTGTCCCTGATGTTGCTGTAGGGTGGAGGGGGGCGGAGACTATCTGTCATATAGAACAGGACAACAGCAGCGTTATCAGAGAACACCCATTAGAGAACACAAGCTACTCAGCAGGACAGTCCTTTATGCCTGACACACACACACACACAAACAGACACACACATACTCCTCATTCCCACCTGTGTTGTCCAGGAGACTTCCCCAGCTGCTCATGTGTCAGTATAAATCACCTCTTTGATTGGACGGTGAAGCCCCCCCCTGATACACATACTCCCTCTCTTTCTCTCTATGGCCCAAACGGAACTAAATGGAACCCTTTCCCTACATAGTGCACACATTTTGACCAGAGGCTCTATGGGTAGTAGTTTACTATAAAAGGAATAGGGTACCATTTGGGATGCAATCCCCAGCTTCATTAGCTCATTGGCTGATCAGTCATCAGTCATCAGTCATTTGCTTATAATCCTCCTCATTTGTTTATGTTTAGTTCTTCTTAAAGAAGATTGTCCTAATTCAAAGTTTGATTCCCTGGTGAGTTTAATAGATGTTGTTTATCCCATCTTGTCCTTGTATCTCATTACGTTAAGGTTAAAGCCCATCTGCGTCCGAAATAGCACCCTTTTCTGTATAGGTAAAAAAAAAGAAAGTAGAACACTATATAGGGAATAGGGTGCCATTTGGGATTTAGCCCCAGTGAATGAGAAGGACGTCCTTCGCTAGGCTAAACTCTACAGCTAATCAACTAACAGAGGTAATTTAGTAATGGAGGCTACTGTGACGGTTAGGAAACCTGAGCCTGTATATCCTATCCTCCATTCTGGTGTCCTCTCACTCTCCTTCACTTTCTCTTGTTTCCAATGGATTAGCCCTCATTCCTCTTCTTTGTTGCCCTGCGATAGACTAGCATCCTGTCAAGGGGGTGTACTTGTTACTTGTACATCAAACTGACTCATGCTACATAAACAGGAGAACAGCCATTCTGGCTCAGACAAGGCTACTTACTTTCTTCTCGTTCTCCTTCTATCTTCCTCATAGTCCTACAGTAGTAAACCCAGTGCTTATACAGCAGGGCTCTCCAACCCTGTTCTTGGAGAACTACCGCCCTGTGGGTTTTCAATCCAACCATAATCTAGCAAACCAAATTCTAATAATTAGCTGGTTGATAAACTGAATCAGGTTAGCTCTCCAGGAACAGAGTTGGAGGGCCCTGCTATACAGCATCTAGCTGACTTTATTACCTTCTTTAACACAGGCCTCTATACAAACTTCCACCTTGTCAATGTGTTCTGGAAGTGTTTTTCTGCCTCTTTTCTCAATATATGTCTCAAAATATTATATATTCTTCTCTGACTCATGGAGCAGGTGAGGTATTGAATATGCCAGTCTGAATTCAGAACTTAAGAAAAACAACTAGTTTGATTTGAAGTGAGTAGTCCGGCTCTTTGAATGAAAGAGACCAATTGATAT